>NW_028127751.1:0-55980 GCF_965231255.1 Vanellus vanellus
GACTCCATCCTCAAAAGCACCTGTTTTCGCTTTCGGCAGCCTCCGGAGCAAAAAAGACAAACGTCCAGCTTTTGCTGCCACAGCAAAGGTGCCAGCGGGGAAAAGTGATGCTGGTCCTCATTGCCTCCTGGAACCTCTTCAAATGCCCCAGACAATTTGGCCCTCTCTGCTTTCCTGCGGACTCCATCCTCAAAAGCACCTTTTTTCGCTTTCGGCATCCTCCGGAGCAAAAAAGACAAACGTCCAGCTTTTGCTGCCACAGCAAAGGTGCCAGCGGGGAAAAGTGATGCTGGTCCTCATTGCCTCCTGGAACCTCTTCAAATGCCACAGACAATTTGGCCCTCTCTGCTTTCCTGCGGACTCCATCCTCAAAAGCACCTGTTTTCGCTTTCGGCAACCTCCGGAGCAAAAAAGACAAACGTACAGCTTTTGCTGCCACAGCAAAGGTGCCAGCCGGGAAAAGTAATGCTGGTTCTCACTGCCTCCTGGAACTCTTTCAAATGCCACAGACAATTTGGCCCTCTCTGCTTTCCTGCGGACTCCATCCTCAAAAGCACCTGTTTTCGCTTTCGGCAGCCTCCGGAGCAAAAAAGACAAACGTCCAGCTTTTGCTGCCACAGCAAAGGTGCCAGCGGGGAAAAGTAATGCTGGTTCTCACTGCCTCCTGGAACCCTTTCAAATGCCACAGACAATTTGGCCCTCTCTGCTTTCCTGTGGACTCCATCCTCAAAAGCACCTGTTTTCGCTTTCGGCAGCCTCCGGAGCAAAAAAGACAAACGTCCAGCTTTTGCTGCCACAGCAAAGGTGCCAGCGGGGAAAAGTAATGCTGGTTCTCACTGCCTCCTGGAACCTCTTCAAATGCCACAGACATTTTGGCCCTCTCTGCTTTCCTGCGGACTCCATCCTCAAAAGCACCTGTTTTCGCTTTCGGCAACCTCCGGAGCAAAAAAGACAAACGTCCAGCTTTTGCTGCCACAGCAAAGGTGCCAGCGGGGAAAAGTAATGCTGGTTCTCACTGCCTCCTGGAACCCTTTCAAATGCCACAGACAATTTGGCCCTCTCTGCTTTCCTGCGGACTCCATCCTCAAAAGCACCTGTTTTCGCTTTCGGCAGCCTCCGGAGCAAAAAAGACAAACGTCCAGCTTTTGCTGCCACAGCAAAGGTGCCAGCGGGGAAAAGTAATGCTGGTTCTCACTGCCTCCTGGAACCCTTTCAAATGCCGCAGACAATTTGGCCCTCTCTGCTTTCCTGTGGACTCCATCCTCAAAAGCACCTGTTTTCGCTTTCGGCAGCCTCCGGAGCAAAAAAGACAAACGTCCAGCTTTTGCTGCCACAGCAAAGGTGCCAGCGGGGAAAAGTAATGCTGGTTCTCACTGCCTCCTGGAACCCTTTCAAATGCCACAGACAATTTGGCCCTCTCTGCTTTCCTGCGGACTCCATGCTCAAAAGCACCTGTTTTCGCTTTCGGCAACCTCCGGAGCAAAAAAGACAAACGTCCAGCTTTTGCTGCCACAGCAAAGGTGCCAGCGGGGAAAAGTAATGCTGGTTCTCACTGCCTCCTGGAACCCTTTCAAATGCCCCAGACAATTTGGCCCTCTCTGCTTTCCTGCGGACTCCATCCTCAAAAGCACCTGTTTTCGCTTTCGGCAGCCTCCGGAGCAAAAAAGACAAACGTCCAGCTTTTGCTGCCACAGTAAAGGTGCCAGCAGGGAAAAGTAATGCTGGTTCTCACTGCCTCCTGGAACCCTTTCAAATGCCCCAGACAATTAAGCCCTCTCTGCTTTCCTGCGGACTCTATCCTCAAAAGCGACTTTTTTCACTTTCGGCGCCCTCCGGTGGTAAAAAGACAAACGTCCAGCTTTTGCTGCCACAGCAAAGGTGCCAGCGGGGAAAAGTGATGCTGGTTCTCACTGCCTCCTGGAACTCTTTCAAATGCCCCAGACAATTTGGCTCTCTCTGCTTTCCTGCGGACTCCATCCTCAAAAGCACCTGTTTTCGCTTTCGGCAGCCTCCGGAGCAAAAAAGACAAACGTCCAGCTTTTGCTGCCACAGCAAAGGTGCCAGCGGGGAAAAGTAATGCTGGTTCTCACTGCCTCCTGGAACCTGTTCAAATGCCACAGACAATTTGGCCCTCTCTGCTTTCCTGCGGACTCCATCCTCAAAAGCACCTGTTTTCTCTTTCGGCAACCTCCGGAGTAAAAAAGACAAACGTCCAGGTTTTGCTGCCACAGCAAAGGTGCCAGCGGGGAAAAGTAATGCTCGTTCTCACTGCCTCCTGGAACCCTTTCAAATGCCACAGACAATTTGGCCCTCTCTGCTTTCCTGCGGACTCCATCCTCAAAAGCACCTGTTTTCGCTTTCGGCAGCCTCCGGAGCAAAAAAGACAAACGTCCAGCTTTTGCTGCCACAGCAAAGGTGCCAGCGGGGAAAAGTAATGCTGGTTCTCACTGCCTCCTGGAACCCTTTCAAATGCCGCAGACAATTTGGCCCTCTCTGCTTTCCTGTGGACTCCATCCTCAAAAGCACCTGTTTTCGCTTTCGGCAACCTCCGGAGCAAAAAAGACAAACGTCCAGCTTTTGCTGCCACAGCAAAGGTGCCAGCGGGGAAAAGTAATGCTGGTTCTCACTGCCTCCTGGAACCTCTTCAAATGCCCCAGACAATTTGGCCCTCTCTGCTTTCCTGCGGACTCCATCCTCAAAAGCACCTGTTTTCGCTTTCGGCAGCCTCCGGAGCAAAAAAGACAAACGTCCAGCTTTTGCTGCCACAGCAAAGGTGCCAGCGGGGAAAAGTAATGCTCGTTCTCACTGCCTCCTGGAACCCTTTCAAATGCCACAGACAATTTGGCCCTCTCTGCTTTCCTGCGGACTCCATGCTCAAAAGCACCTGTTTTCGCTTTCGGCAACCTCCGGAGCAAAAAAGACAAACGTCCAGCTTTTGCTGCCACAGCAAAGGTGCCAGCGGGGAAAAGTAATGCTGGTTCTCACTGCCTCCTGGAACCCTTTCAAATGCCACAGACAATTTGGCCCTCTCTGCTTTCCTGCGGACTCCATCCTCAAAAGCACCTGTTTTCGCTTTCGGCAGCCTCCGGAGCAAAAAAGACAAACGTCCAGCTTTTGCTGCCACAGTAAAGGTGCCAGCAGGGAAAAGTAATGCTGGTTCTCACTGCCTCCTGGAACTCCTTCAAATGCCACAGACAATTTGGCCCTCTCTGCTTTCCTGCGGACTCCATCCTCAAAAGCACCTGTTTTCGCTTTCGGCAGCCTCCGGAGCAAAAAAGACAAACGTCCAGCTTTTGCTGCCACAGCAAAGGTGCCAGCGGGGAAAAGTAATGCTGGTTCTCACTGCCTCCTGGAACCCTTTCAAATGCCGCAGACAATTTGGCCCTCTCTGCTTTCCTGTGGACTCCATCCTCAAAAGCACCTGTTTTCGCTTTCGGCAGCCTCCGGAGCAAAAAAGACAAACGTCCAGCTTTTGCTGCCACAGCAAAGGTGCCAGCGGGGAAAAGTAATGCTGGTTCTCACTGCCTCCTGGAACCTCTTCAAATGCCCCAGACAATTTGGCCCTCTCTGCTTTCCTGCGGACTCCATCCTCAAAAGCACCTGTTTTCGCTTTTGGCAACCTCCGGAGCAAAAAAGACAAACGTCCAGCTTTTGCTGCCACAGCAAAGGTGCCAGCGGGGAAAAGTAATGCTGGTTCTCACTGCCTCCTGGAACCCTTTCAAATGCCACAGACAATTTGGCCCTCTCTGCTTTCCTGCGGACTCCATCCTCAAAAGCACCTGTTTTCGCTTTCGGCATCCTCCGGAGCAAAAAAGACAAACGTCCAGCTTTTGCTGCCACAGCAAAGGTGCCAGCGGGGAAAAGTGATGCTGGTCCTCATTGCCTCCTGGAACCTCTTCAAATGCCCCAGACAATTTGGCCCTCTCTGCTTTCCTGCGGACTCCAGCCTCAAAAGCACCTGTTTTCGCTTTCGGCAACCTCCGGACCAAAAAAGACAAACGTCCAGCTTTTGCTGCCACAGCAAAGGTGCCAGCCGGGAAAAGTAATGCTGGTTCTCACTGCCTCCTGGAACTCTTTCAAATGCCACAGACAATTTGGCCCTCTCTGCTTTCCTGCGGACTCCATCCTCAAAAGCACCTGTTTTCGCTTTCGGCAGCCTCCGGAGCAAAAAAGACAAACGTCCAGCTTTTGCTGCCACAGCAAAGGTGCCAGCGGGGAAAAGTAATGCTGGTTCTCACTGCCTCCTGGAACCCTTTCAAATGCCACAGACAATTTGGCCCTCTCTGCTTTCCTGCGGACTCCATCCTCAAAAGCACCTGTTTTCGCTTTCGGCAACCTCCGGAGCAAAAAAGACAAACGTCCAGCTTTTGCTGCCACAGCAAAGGTGCCAGCGGGGAAAAGTAATGCTGGTTCTCACTGCCTCTTGAAACTCTTTCAAATGCCACAGAGAATTTGGCCCTCTCTGCTTTCCTGCGGACTCCATCCTCAAAAGCACCTATTTTCGATTTCGGCAGCCTACGGAGCAAAAAAGACAAACGTCCAGCTTTTGCTGCCACAGCAAAGGTGCCAGCGGGGAAAAGTAATGCTGGTTCTCACTGCCTCCTGGAACCCTTTCAAATGCCCCAGACAATTTGGCCCTCTCTGCTTTCCTGTGGACTCCATCCTCAAAAGCACCTGTTTTCGCTTTCGGCAGCCTCCGGAGCAAAAAAGACAAACGTCCAGCTTTTGCTGCCACAGCAAAGGTGCCAGCGGGGAAAAGTAATGCTGGTTCTCACTGCCTCCTGGAACCTCTTCAAATGCCCCAGACAATTTGGCCCTCTCTGCTTTCCTGCGGACTCCATCCTCAAAAGCACCTGTTTTCGCTTTCGGCAACCTCCGGAGCAAAAAAGACAAACGTCCAGGTTTTGCTGCCACAGCAAAGGTGCCAGCGGGGAAAAGTAATGCTGGTTCTCACTGCCTCCTGGAACCCTTTCAAATGCCACAGACAATTTGGCCCTCTCTGCTTTCCTGCGGACTCCATCCTCAAAAGCACCTGTTTTTGCTTTCGGCGCCCTCCGGAGCAAAAAAGACAAACGTCCAGCTTTTGCTGCCACAGCAAAGGTGCCAGCAGGGAAAAGTAATGCTGGTTCTCACTGCCTCCTGGAACTCCTTCAAATGCCACAGACAATTTGGCCCTCTCTGCTTTCCTGCGGACTCCATCCTCAAAAGCACCTGTTTTCGCTTTCGGCAGCCTACGGAGCAAAAAAGACAAACGTCCAGCTTTTGCTGCCACAGTAAAGGTGCCAGCAGGGAAAAGTAATGCTGGTTCTCACTGCCTCCTGGAACCCTTTCAAATGCCCCAGACAATTAAGCCCTCTCTGCTTTCCTGCGGACTCTATCCTCAAAAGCGACTTTTTTCACTTTCGGCGCCCTCCGGTGGTAAAAAGACAAACGTCCAGCTTTTGCTGCCACAGCAAAGGTGCCAGCGGGGAAAAGTGATGCTGGTTCTCACTGCCTCCTGGAACTCTTTCAAATGCCCCAGACAATTTGGCTCTCTCTGCTTTCCTGCGGACTCCATCCTCAAAAGCACCTGTTTTCGCTTTCGGCAGCCTCCGGAGCAAAAAAGACAAACGTCCAGCTTTTGCTGCCACAGCAAAGGTGCCAGCGGGGAAAAGTAATGCTGGTTCTCACTGCCTCCTGGAACCTGTTCAAATGCCACAGACATTTTGGCCCTCTCTGCTTTCCTGCGGACTCCATCCTCAAAAGCACCTGTTTTCGCTTTCGGCAACCTCCGGAGCAAAAAAGACAAACGTCCAGGTTTTGCTGCCACAGCAAAGGTGCCAGCGGGGAAAAGTAATGCTCGTTCTCACTGCCTCCTGGAACCCTTTCAAATGCCACAGACAATTTGGCCCTCTCTGCTTTCCTGCGGACTCCATCCTCAAAAGCACCTGTTTTCGCTTTCGGCAGCCTCCGGAGCAAAAAAGACAAACGTCCAGCTTTTGCTGCCACAGCAAAGGTGCCAGCGGGGAAAAGTAATGCTGGTTCTCACTGCCTCCTGGAACCCTTTCAAATGCCGCAGACAATTTGGCCCTCTCTGCTTTCCTGTGGACTCCATCCTCAAAAGCACCTGTTTTCGCTTTCGGCAGCCTCCGGAGCAAAAAAGACAAACGTCCAGCTTTTGCTGCCACAGCAAAGGTGCCAGCGGGGAAAAGTAATGCTGGTTCTCACTGCCTCCTGGAACCTCTTCAAATGCCCCAGACAATTTGGCCCTCTCTGCTTTCCTGCGGACTCCATCCTCAAAAGCACCTGTTTTCGCTTTCGGCAGCATCCGGAGCAAAAAAGACAAACGTCCAGCTTTTGCTGCCACAGCAAAGGTGCCAGCGGGGAAAAGTAATGCTCGTTCTCACTGCCTCCTGGAACCCTTTCAAATGCCACAGACAATTTGGCCCTCTCTGCTTTCCTGCGGACTCCATGCTCAAAAGCACCTGTTTTCGCTTTCGGCAACCTCCGGAGCAAAAAAGACAAACGTCCAGCTTTTGCTGCCACAGCAAAGTGCCAGCGGGGAAAAGTAATGCTGGTTCTCACTGCCTCCTGGAACCCTTTCAAATGCCACAGACAATTTGGCCCTCTCTGCTTTCCTGCGGACTCCATCCTCAAAAGCACCTGTTTTCGCTTTCGGCAGCCTCCGGAGCAAAAAAGACAAACGTCCAGCTTTTGCTGCCACAGTAAAGGTGCCAGCAGGGAAAAGTAATGCTGGTTCTCACTGCCTCCTGGAACTCCTTCAAATGCCACAGACAATTTGGCCCTCTCTGCTTTCCTGCGGACTCCATCCTCAAAAGCACCTGTTTTCGCTTTCGGCAGCCTCCGGAGCAAAAAAGACAAACGTCCAGCTTTTGCTGCCACAGCAAAGGTGCCAGCGGGGAAAAGTAATGCTGGTTCTCACTGCCTCCTGGAACCTCTTCAAATGCCCCAGACAATTTGGCCCTCTCTGCTTTCCTGCGGACTCCAGCCTCAAAAGCACCTGTTTTCGCTTTCGGCAACCTCCGGACCAAAAAAGACAAACGTCCAGCTTTTGCTGCCACAGCAAAGGTGCCAGCCGGGAAAAGTAATGCTGGTTCTCACTGCCTCCTGGAACTCTTTCAAATGCCACAGACAATTTGGCCCTCTCTGCTTTCCTGCGGACTCCATCCTCAAAAGCACCTGTTTTCGCTTTCGGCAGCCTCCGGAGCAAAAAAGACAAACGTCCAGCTTTTGCTGCCACAGCAAAGGTGCCAGCGGGGAAAAGTAATGCTGGTTCTCACTGCCTCCTGGAACCTCTTCAAATGCCACAGACATTTTGGCCCTCTCTGCTTTCCTGCGGACTCCATCCTCAAAAGCACCTGTTTTCGCTTTCGGCAACCTCCGGAGCAAAAAAGACAAACGTCCAGCTTTTGCTGCCACAGCAAAGGTGCCAGCGGGGAAAAGTAATGCTGGTTCTCACTGCCTCCTGGAACCCTTTCAAATGCCACAGACATTTTGGCCCTCTCTGCTTTCCTGCGGACTCCATCCTCAAAAGCACCTGTTTTCGCTTTCGGCAACCTCCGGAGTAAAAAAGACAAACGTCCAGGTTTTGCTGCCACAGCAAAGGTGCCAGCGGGGAAAAGTAATGCTCGTTCTCACTGCCTCCTGGAACCCTTTCAAATGCCACAGACAATTTGGCCCTCTCTGCTTTCCTGCGGACTCCATCCTCAAAAGCACCTGTTTTCGCTTTCGGCAGCCTCCGGAGCAAAAAAGACAAACGTCCAGCTTTTGCTGCCACAGCAAAGGTGCCAGCGGGGAAAAGTAATGCTGGTTCTCACTGCCTCCTGGAACCCTTTCAAATGCCGCAGACAATTTGGCCCTCTCTGCTTTCCTGTGGACTCCATCCTCAAAAGCACCTGTTTTCGCTTTCGGCAACCTCCGGAGCAAAAAAGACAAACGTCCAGCTTTTGCTGCCACAGCAAAGGTGCCAGCGGGGAAAAGTAATGCTGGTTCTCACTGCCTCCTGGAACCTCTTCAAATGCCCCAGACAATTTGGCCCTCTCTGCTTTCCTGCGGACTCCATCCTCAAAAGCACCTGTTTTCGCTTTCGGCAGCCTCCGGAGCAAAAAAGACAAACGTCCAGCTTTTGCTGCCACAGCAAAGGTGCCAGCGGGGAAAAGTAATGCTCGTTCTCACTGCCTCCTGGAACGCTTTCAAATGCCACAGACAATTTGGCCCTCTCTGCTTTCCTGCGGACTCCATGCTCAAAAGCACCTGTTTTCGCTTTCGGCAACCTCCGGAGCAAAAAAGACAAACGTCCAGCTTTTGCTGCCACAACAAAGGTGCCAGCGGGGAAAAGTAATGCTGGTTCTCACTGCCTCCTGGAACCCTTTCAAATGCCACAGACAATTTGGCCCTCTCTGCTTTCCTGCGGACTCCATCCTCAAAAGCACCTGTTTTCGCTTTCGGCAGCCTCCGGAGCAAAAAAGACAAACGTCCAGCTTTTGCTGCCACAGTAAAGGTGCCAGCAGGGAAAAGTAATGCTGGTTCTCACTGCCTCCTGGAACTCCTTCAAATGCCACAGACAATTTGGCCCTCTCTGCTTTCCTGCGGACTCCATCCTCAAAAGCACCTGTTTTCGCTTTCGGCAGCCTCCGGAGCAAAAAAGACAAACGTCCAGCTTTTGCTGCCACAGCAAAGGTGCCAGCGGGGAAAAGTAATGCTGGTTCTCACTGCCTCCTGGAACCCTTTCAAATGCCACAGACAATTTGGCCCTCTCTGCTTTCCTGCGGACTCCATCCTCAAAAGCACCTGTTTTCGCTTTCGGCAGCCTCCGGAGCAAAAAAGACAAACGTCCAGCTTTTGCTGCCACAGTAAAGGTGCCAGCAGGGAAAAGTAATGCTGGTTCTCACTGCCTCCTGGAACTCCTTCAAATGCCACAGACAATTTGGCCCTCTCTGCTTTCCTGCGGACTCCATCCTCAAAAGCACCTGTTTTCGCTTTCGGCAGCCTCCGGACCAAAAAAGACAAACGTCCAGCTTTTGCTGCCACAGCAAAGGTGCCAGCGGGGAAAAGTAATGCTGGTTCTCACTGCCTCCTGGAACCCTTTCAAATGCCGCAGACAATTTGGCCCTCTCTGCTTTCCTGTGGACTCCATCCTCAAAAGCACCTGTTTTCGCTTTCGGCAGCCTCCGGAGCAAAAAAGACAAACGTCCAGCTTTTGCTGCCACAGCAAAGGTGCCAGCGGGGAAAAGTAATGCTGGTTCTCACTGCCTCCTGGAACCTCTTCAAATGCCCCAGACAATTTGGCCCTCTCTGCTTTCCTGCGGACTCCATCCTCAAAAGCACCTGTTTTCGCTTTTGGCAACCTCCGGAGCAAAAAAGACAAACGTCCAGCTTTTGCTGCCACAGCAAAGGTGCCAGCGGGGAAAAGTAATGCTGGTTCTCACTGCCTCCTGGAACCCTTTCAAATGCCACAGACAATTTGGCCCTCTCTGCTTTCCTGCGGACTCCATCCTCAAAAGCACCTGTTTTCGCTTTCGGCATCCTCCGGAGCAAAAAAGACAAACGTCCAGCTTTTGCTGCCACAGCAAAGGTGCCAGCGGGGAAAAGTGATGCTGGTCCTCATTGCCTCCTGGAACCTCTTCAAATGCCCCAGACAATTTGGCCCTCTCTGCTTTCCTGCGGACTCCAGCCTCAAAAGCACCTGTTTTCGCTTTCGGCAACCTCCGGACCAAAAAAGACAAACGTCCAGCTTTTGCTGCCACAGCAAAGGTGCCAGCCGGGAAAAGTAATGCTGGTTCTCACTGCCTCCTGGAACTCTTTCAAATGCCACAGACAATTTGGCCCTCTCTGCTTTCCTGCGGACTCCATCCTCAAAAGCACCTGTTTTCGCTTTCGGCAGCCTCCGGAGCAAAAAAGACAAACGTCCAGCTTTTGCTGCCACAGCAAAGGTGCCAGCGGGGAAAAGTAATGCTGGTTCTCACTGCCTCCTGGAACCCTTTCAAATGCCACAGACAATTTGGCCCTCTCTGCTTTCCTGCGGACTCCATCCTCAAAAGCACCTGTTTTCGCTTTCGGCAACCTCCGGAGCAAAAAAGACAAACGTCCAGCTTTTGCTGCCACAGCAAAGGTGCCAGCGGGGAAAAGTAATGCTGGTTCTCACTGCCTCCTGAAACTCTTTCAAATGCCACAGACAATTTGGCCCTCTCTGCTTTCCTGCGGACTCCATCCTCAAAAGCACCTATTTTCGATTTCGGCAGCCTCCGGAGCAAAAAAGACAAACGTCCAGCTTTTGCTGCCACAGCAAAGGTGCCAGCGGGGAAAAGTAATGCTGGTTCTCACTGCCTCCTGGAACCCTTTCAAATGCCCCAGACAATTTGGCCCTCTCTGCTTTCCTGTGGACTCCATCCTCAAAAGCACCTGTTTTCGCTTTCGGCAGCCTCCGGAGCAAAAAAGACAAACGTCCAGCTTTTGCTGCCACAGCAAAGGTGCCAGCGGGGAAAAGTAATGCTGGTTCTCACTGCCTCCTGGAACCTCTTCAAATGCCCCAGACAATTTGGCCCTCTCTGCTTTCCTGCGGACTCCATCCTCAAAAGCACCTGTTTTCGCTTTCGGCAACCTCCGGAGCAAAAAAGACAAACGTCCAGGTTTTGCTGCCACAGCAAAGGTGCCAGCGGGGAAAAGTAATGCTGGTTCTCACTGCCTCCTGGAACCCTTTCAAATGCCACAGACAATTTGGCCCTCTCTGCTTTCCTGCGGACTCCATCCTCAAAAGCACCTGTTTTTGCTTTCGGCGCCCTCCGGAGCAAAAAAGACAAACGTCCAGCTTTTGCTGCCACAGCAAAGGTGCCAGCAGGGAAAAGTAATGCTGGTTCTCACTGCCTCCTGGAACTCCTTCAAATGCCACAGACAATTTGGCCCTCTCTGCTTTCCTGCGGACTCCATCCTCAAAAGCACCTGTTTTCGCTTTCGGCAGCCTCCGGAGCAAAAAAGACAAACGTCCAGCTTTTGCTGCCACAGTAAAGGTGCCAGCAGGGAAAAGTAATGCTGGTTCTCACTGCCTCCTGGAACCCTTTCAAATGCCCCAGACAATTAAGCCCTCTCTGCTTTCCTGCGGACTCTATCCTCAAAAGCGACTTTTTTCACTTTCGGCGCCCTCCGGTGGTAAAAAGACAAACGTCCAGCTTTTGCTGCCACAGCAAAGGTGCCAGCGGGGAAAAGTGATGCTGGTTCTCACTGCCTCCTGGAACTCTTTCAAATGCCCCAGACAATTTGGCTCTCTCTGCTTTCCTGCGGACTCCATCCTCAAAAGCACCTGTTTTCGCTTTCGGCAGCCTCCGGAGCAAAAAAGACAAACGTCCAGCTTTTGCTGCCACAGCAAAGGTGCCAGCGGGGAAAAGTAATGCTGGTTCTCACTGCCTCCTGGAACCTGTTCAAATGCCACAGACATTTTGGCCCTCTCTGCTTTCCTGCGGACTCCATCCTCAAAAGCACCTGTTTTCGCTTTCGGCAACCTCCGGAGTAAAAAAGACAAACGTCCAGCTTTTGCTGCCACAGCAAAGGTGCCAGCGGGGAAAAGTAATGCTCGTTCTCACTGCCTCCTGGAACCCTTTCAAATGCCACAGACAATTTGGCCCTCTCTGCTTTCCTGCGGACTCCATCCTCAAAAGCACCTGTTTTCGCTTTCGGCAGCCTCCGGAGCAAAAAAGACAAACGTCCAGCTTTTGCTGCCACAGCAAAGGTGCCAGCGGGGAAAAGTAATGCTGGTTCTCACTGCCTCCTGGAACCCTTTCAAATGCCGCAGACAATTGGCCCTCTCTGCTTTCCTGTGGACTCCATCCTCAAAAGCACCTGTTTTCGCTTTCGGCAGCCTCCGGAGCAAAAAAGACAAACGTCCAGCTTTTGCTGCCACAGCAAAGGTGCCAGCGGGGAAAAGTAATGCTGGTTCTCACTGCCTCCTGGAACCTCTTCAAATGCCCCAGACAATTTGGCCCTCTCTGCTTTCCTGCGGACTCCATCCTCAAAAGCACCTGTTTTCGCTTTCGGCAGCCTCCGGAGCAAAAAAGACAAACGTCCAGCTTTTGCTGCCACAGCAAAGGTGCCAGCGGGGAAAAGTAATGCTCGTTCTCACTGCCTCCTGGAACCCTTTCAAATGCCACAGACAATTTGGCCCTCTCTGCTTTCCTGCGGACTCCATGCTCAAAAGCACCTGTTTTCGCTTTCGGCAACCTCCGGAGCAAAAAAGACAAACGTCCAGCTTTTGCTGCCACAGCAAAGTGCCAGCGGGGAAAAGTAATGCTGGTTCTCACTGCCTCCTGGAACCCTTTCAAATGCCACAGACAATTTGGCCCTCTCTGCTTTCCTGCGGACTCCATCCTCAAAAGCACCTGTTTTCGCTTTCGGCAGCCTCCGGAGCAAAAAAGACAAACGTCCAGCTTTTGCTGCCACAGTAAAGGTGCCAGCAGGGAAAAGTAATGCTGGTTCTCACTGCCTCCTGGAACTCCTTCAAATGCCACAGACAATTTGGCCCTCTCTGCTTTCCTGCGGACTCCATCCTCAAAAGCACCTGTTTTCGCTTTCGGCAGCCTCCGGAGCAAAAAAGACAAACGTCCAGCTTTTGCTGCCACAGCAAAGGTGCCAGCGGGGAAAAGTAATGCTGGTTCTCACTGCCTCCTGGAACCCTTTCAAATGCCGCAGACAATTTGGCCCTCTCTGCTTTCCTGTGGACTCCATCCTCAAAAGCACCTGTTTTCGCTTTCGGCAGCCTCCGGAGCAAAAAAGACAAACGTCCAGCTTTTGCTGCCACAGCAAAGGTGCCAGCGGGGAAAAGTAATGCTGGTTCTCACTGCCTCCTGGAACCTCTTCAAATGCCCCAGACAATTTGGCCCTCTCTGCTTTCCTGCGGACTCCATCCTCAAAAGCACCTGTTTTCGCTTTTGGCAACCTCCGGAGCAAAAAAGACAAACGTCCAGCTTTTGCTGCCACAGCAAAGGTGCCAGCGGGGAAAAGTAATGCTGGTTCTCACTGCCTCCTGGAACCCTTTCAAATGCCACAGACAATTTGGCCCTCTCTGCTTTCCTGCGGACTCCAGCCTCAAAAGCACCTGTTTTCGCTTTCGGCAACCTCCGGACCAAAAAAGACAAACGTCCAGCTTTTGCTGCCACAGCAAAGGTGCCAGCCGGGAAAAGTAATGCTGGTTCTCACTGCCTCCTGGAACTCTTTCAAATGCCACAGACAATTTGGCCCTCTCTGCTTTCCTGCGGACTCCATCCTCAAAAGCACCTGTTTTCGCTTTCGGCAGCCTCCGGAGCAAAAAAGACAAACGTCCAGCTTTTGCTGCCACAGCAAAGGTGCCAGCGGGGAAAAGTAATGCTGGTTCTCACTGCCTCCTGGAACCTCTTCAAATGCCACAGACATTTTGGCCCTCTCTGCTTTCCTGCGGACTCCATCCTCAAAAGCACCTGTTTTCGCTTTCGGCAACCTCCGGAGCAAAAAAGACAAACGTCCAGCTTTTGCTGCCACAGCAAA
The DNA here is from genome assembly GCF_965231255.1 of Vanellus vanellus. Lineage (NCBI taxonomy): Eukaryota > Metazoa > Chordata > Aves > Charadriiformes > Charadriidae > Vanellus > Vanellus vanellus. Next base: position 13,510 of record NW_028127751.1, read on the forward strand.
GGTGCCAGCGGGGAAAAGTAATGCTGGTTCTCACTGCCTCCTGGAACCCTTTCAAATGCCACAGACAATTTGGCCCTCTCTGCTTTCCTGCGGACTCCATCCTCAAAAGCACCTGTTTTCGCTTTCGGCAGCCTCCGGAGCAAAAAAGACAAACGTCCAGCTTTTGCTGCCACAGCAAAGGTGCCAGCGGGGAAAAGTAATGCTGGTTCTCACTGCCTCCTGGAACCCTTTCAAATGCCGCAGACAATTTGGCCCTCTCTGCTTTCCTGTGGACTCCATCCTCAAAAGCACCTGTTTTCGCTTTCGGCAGCCTCCGGAGCAAAAAAGACAAACGTCCAGCTTTTGCTGCCACAGCAAAGGTGCCAGCGGGGAAAAGTAATGCTCGTTCTCACTGCCTCCTGGAACCCTTTCAAATGCCACAGACAATTTGGCCCTCTCTGCTTTCCTGCGGACTCCATGCTCAAAAGCACCTGTTTTCGCTTTCGGCAACCTCCGGAGCAAAAAAGACAAACGTCCAGCTTTTGCTGCCACAGCAAAGGTGCCAGCGGGGAAAAGTAATGCTGGTTCTCACTGCCTCCTGGAACCCTTTCAAATGCCCCAGACAATTTGGCCCTCTCTGCTTTCCTGCGGACTCCATCCTCAAAAGCACCTGTTTTCGCTTTCGGCAGCCTCCGGAGCAAAAAAGACAAACGTCCAGCTTTTGCTGCCACAGTAAAGGTGCCAGCAGGGAAAAGTAATGCTGGTTCTCACTGCCTCCTGGAACCCTTTCAAATGCCCCAGACAATTAAGCCCTCTCTGCTTTCCTGCGGACTCTATCCTCAAAAGCGACTTTTTTCACTTTCGGCGCCCTCCGGTGGTAAAAAGACAAACGTCCAGCTTTTGCTGCCACAGCAAAGGTGCCAGCGGGGAAAAGTGATGCTGGTTCTCACTGCCTCCTGGAACTCTTTCAAATGCCCCAGACAATTTGGCTCTCTCTGCTTTCCTGCGGACTCCATCCTCAAAAGCACCTGTTTTCGCTTTCGGCAGCCTCCGGAGCAAAAAAGACAAACGTCCAGCTTTTGCTGCCACAGCAAAGGTGCCAGCGGGGAAAAGTAATGCTGGTTCTCACTGCCTCCTGGAACCTGTTCAAATGCCACAGACATTTTGGCCCTCTCTGCTTTCCTGCGGACTCCATCCTCAAAAGCACCTGTTTTCGCTTTCGGCAACCTCCGGAGTAAAAAAGACAAACGTCCAGGTTTTGCTGCCACAGCAAAGGTGCCAGCGGGGAAAAGTAATGCTCGTTCTCACTGCCTCCTGGAACCCTTTCAAATGCCACAGACAATTTGGCCCTCTCTGCTTTCCTGCGGACTCCATCCTCAAAAGCACCTGTTTTCGCTTTCGGCAGCCTCCGGAGCAAAAAAGACAAACGTCCAGGTTTTGCTGCCACAGCAAAGGTGCCAGCGGGGAAAAGTAATGCTGGTTCTCACTGCCTCCTGGAACCCTTTCAAATGCCGCAGACAATTTGGCCCTCTCTGCTTTCCTGTGGACTCCATCCTCAAAAGCACCTGTTTTCGCTTTCGGCAACCTCCGGAGCAAAAAAGACAAACGTCCAGCTTTTGCTGCCACAGCAAAGGTGCCAGCGGGGAAAAGTAATGCTGGTTCTCACTGCCTCCTGGAACCTCTTCAAATGCCCCAGACAATTTGGCCCTCTCTGCTTTCCTGCGGACTCCATCCTCAAAAGCACCTGTTTTCGCTTTCGGCAGCCTCCGGAGCAAAAAAGACAAACGTCCAGCTTTTGCTGCCACAGCAAAGGTGCCAGCGGGGAAAAGTAATGCTCGTTCTCACTGCCTCCTGGAACCCTTTCAAATGCCACAGACAATTTGGCCCTCTCTGCTTTCCTGCGGACTCCATGCTCAAAAGCACCTGTTTTCGCTTTCGGCAACCTCCGGAGCAAAAAAGACAAACGTCCAGCTTTTGCTGCCACAACAAAGGTGCCAGCGGGGAAAAGTAATGCTGGTTCTCACTGCCTCCTGGAACCCTTTCAAATGCCACAGACAATTTGGCCCTCTCTGCTTTCCTGCGGACTCCATCCTCAAAAGCACCTGTTTTCGCTTTCGGCAGCCTCCGGAGCAAAAAAGACAAACGTCCAGCTTTTGCTGCCACAGTAAAGGTGCCAGCAGGGAAAAGTAATGCTGGTTCTCACTGCCTCCTGGAACTCCTTCAAATGCCACAGACAATTTGGCCCTCTCTGCTTTCCTGCGGACTCCATCCTCAAAAGCACCTGTTTTCGCTTTCGGCAGCCTCCGGAGCAAAAAAGACAAACGTCCAGCTTTTGCTGCCACAGCAAAGGTGCCAGCGGGGAAAAGTAATGCTGGTTCTCACTGCCTCCTGGAACCCTTTCAAATGCCGCAGACAATTTGGCCCTCTCTGCTTTCCTGTGGACTCCATCCTCAAAAGCACCTGTTTTCGCTTTCGGCAGCCTCCGGAGCAAAAAAGACAAACGTCCAGCTTTTGCTGCCACAGCAAAGGTGCCAGCGGGGAAAAGTAATGCTGGTTCTCACTGCCTCCTGGAACCTCTTCAAATGCCCCAGACAATTTGGCCCTCTCTGCTTTCCTGCGGACTCCATCCTCAAAAGCACCTGTTTTCGCTTTTGGCAACCTCCGGAGCAAAAAAGACAAACGTCCAGCTTTTGCTGCCACAGCAAAGGTGCCAGCGGGGAAAAGTAATGCTGGTTCTCACTGCCTCCTGGAACCCTTTCAAATGCCACAGACAATTTGGCCCTCTCTGCTTTCCTGCGGACTCCATCCTCAAAAGCACCTGTTTTCGCTTTCGGCATCCTCCGGAGCAAAAAAGACAAACGTCCAGCTTTTGCTGCCACAGCAAAGGTGCCAGCGGGGAAAAGTGATGCTGGTCCTCATTGCCTCCTGGAACCTCTTCAAATGCCCCAGACAATTTGGCCCTCTCTGCTTTCCTGCGGACTCCAGCCTCAAAAGCACCTGTTTTCGCTTTCGGCAACCTCCGGACCAAAAAAGACAAACGTCCAGCTTTTGCTGCCACAGCAAAGGTGCCAGCCGGGAAAAGTAATGCTGGTTCTCACTGCCTCCTGGAACTCTTTCAAATGCCACAGACAATTTGGCCCTCTCTGCTTTCCTGCGGACTCCATCCTCAAAAGCACCTGTTTTCGCTTTCGGCAGCCTCCGGAGCAAAAAAGACAAACGTCCAGCTTTTGCTGCCACAGCAAAGGTGCCAGCGGGGAAAAGTAATGCTGGTTCTCACTGCCTCCTGGAACCCTTTCAAATGCCACAGACAATTTGGCCCTCTCTGCTTTCCTGCGGACTCCATCCTCAAAAGCACCTGTTTTCGCTTTCGGCAACCTCCGGAGCAAAAAAGACAAACGTCCAGCTTTTGCTGCCACAGCAAAGGTGCCAGCGGGGAAAAGTAATGCTGGTTCTCACTGCCTCCTGAAACTCTTTCAAATGCCACAGACAATTTGGCCCTCTCTGCTTTCCTGCGGACTCCATCCTCAAAAGCACCTATTTTCGATTTCGGCAGCCTACGGAGCAAAAAAGACAAACGTCCAGCTTTTGCTGCCACAGCAAAGGTGCCAGCGGGGAAAAGTAATGCTGGTTCTCACTGCCTCCTGGAACCCTTTCAAATGCCCCAGACAATTTGGCCCTCTCTGCTTTCCTGTGGACTCCATCCTCAAAAGCACCTGTTTTCGCTTTCGGCAGCCTCCGGAGCAAAAAAGACAAACGTCCAGCTTTTGCTGCCACAGCAAAGGTGCCAGCGGGGAAAAGTAATGCTGGTTCTCACTGCCTCCTGGAACCCTTTCAAATGCCCCACACAATTTGGCCCTCTCTGCTTTCCTGTGGACTCCATCCTCAAAAGCACCTGTTTTCGCTTTCGGCAGCCTCCGGAGCAAAAAAGACAAACGTCCAGCTTTTGCTGCCACAGCAAAGGTGCCAGCGGGGAAAAGTAATGCTGGTTCTCACTGCCTCCTGGAACCTCTTCAAATGCCCCAGACAATTTGGCCCTCTCTGCTTTCCTGCGGACTCCATCCTCAAAAGCACCTGTTTTCGCTTTCGGCAACCTCCGGAGCAAAAAAGACAAACGTCCAGGTTTTGCTGCCACAGCAAAGGTGCCAGCGGGGAAAAGTAATGCTGGTTCTCACTGCCTCCTGGAACCCTTTCAAATGCCACAGACAATTTGGCCCTCTCTGCTTTCCTGCGGACTCCATCCTCAAAAGCACCTGTTTTTGCTTTCGGCGCCCTCCGGAGCAAAAAAGACAAACGTCCAGCTTTTGCTGCCACAGCAAAGGTGCCAGCAGGGAAAAGTAATGCTGGTTCTCACTGCCTCCTGGAACTCCTTCAAATGCCACAGACAATTTGGCCCTCTCTGCTTTCCTGCGGACTCCATCCTCAAAAGCACCTGTTTTCGCTTTCGGCAGCCTCCGGAGCAAAAAAGACAAACGTCCAGCTTTTGCTGCCACAGTAAAGGTGCCAGCAGGGAAAAGTAATGCTGGTTCTCACTGCCTCCTGGAACCCTTTCAAATGCCCCAGACAATTAAGCCCTCTCTGCTTTCCTGCGGACTCTATCCTCAAAAGCGACTTTTTTCACTTTCGGCGCCCTCCGGTGGTAAAAAGACAAACGTCCAGCTTTTGCTGCCACAGCAAAGGTGCCAGCGGGGAAAAGTGATGCTGGTTCTCACTGCCTCCTGGAACTCTTTCAAATGCCCCAGACAATTTGGCTCTCTCTGCTTTCCTGCGGACTCCATCCTCAAAAGCACCTGTTTTCGCTTTCGGCAGCCTCCGGAGCAAAAAAGACAAACGTCCAGCTTTTGCTGCCACAGCAAAGGTGCCAGCGGGGAAAAGTAATGCTGGTTCTCACTGCCTCCTGGAACCTGTTCAAATGCCACAGACATTTTGGCCCTCTCTGCTTTCCTGCGGACTCCATCCTCAAAAGCACCTGTTTTCGCTTTCGGCAACCTCCGGAGTAAAAAAGACAAACGTCCAGCTTTTGCTGCCACAGCAAAGGTGCCAGCGGGGAAAAGTAATGCTCGTTCTCACTGCCTCCTGGAACCCTTTCAAATGCCACAGACAATTTGGCCCTCTCTGCTTTCCTGCGGACTCCATCCTCAAAAGCACCTGTTTTCGCTTTCGGCAGCCTCCGGAGCAAAAAAGACAAACGTCCAGCTTTTGTTGCCACAGCAAAGGTGCCAGCGGGGAAAAGTAATGCTGGTTCTCACTGCCTCCTGGAACCCTTTCAAATGCCGCAGACAATTTGGCCCTCTCTGCTTTCCTGTGGACTCCATCCTCAAAAGCACCTGTTTTCGCTTTCGGCAGCCTCCGGAGCAAAAAAGACAAACGTCCAGCTTTTGCTGCCACAGCAAAGGTGCCAGCGGGGAAAAGTAATGCTGGTTCTCACTGCGTCCTGGAACCTCTTCAAATGCCCCAGACAATTTGGCCCTCTCTGCTTTCCTGCGGACTCCATCCTCAAAAGCACCTGTTTTCGCTTTCGGCAACCTCCGGAGCAAAAAAGACAAACGTCCAGCTTTTGCTGCCACAGCAAAGGTGCCAGCGGGGAAAAGTAATGCTGGTTCTCACTGCCTCCTGGAACCCTTTCAAATGCCACAGACAATTTGGCCCTCTCTGCTTTCCTGCGGACTCCATCCTCAAAAGCACCTGTTTTCGCTTTCGGCATCCTCCGGAGCAAAAAAGACAAACGTCCAGCTTTTGCTGCCACAGCAAAGGTGCCAGCGGGGAAAAGTGATGCTGGTCCTCATTGCCTCCTGGAACCTCTTCAAATGCCCCAGACAATTTGGCCCTCTCTGCTTTCCTGCGGACTCCAGCCTCAAAAGCACCTGTTTTCGCTTTCGGCAACCTCCGGACCAAAAAAGACAAACGTCCAGCTTTTGCTGCCACAGCAAAGGTGCCAGCCGGGAAAAGTAATGCTGGTTCTCACTGCCTCCTGGAACTCTTTCAAATGCCACAGACAATTTGGCCCTCTCTGCTTTCCTGCGGACTCCATCCTCAAAAGCACCTGTTTTCGCTTTCGGCAGCCTCCGGAGCAAAAAAGACAAACGTCCAGCTTTTGCTGCCACAGCAAAGGTGCCAGCGGGGAAAAGTAATGCTGGTTCTCACTGCCTCCTGGAACCCTTTCAAATGCCCCAGACAATTTGGCCCTCTCTGCTTTCCTGTGGACTCCATCCTCAAAAGCACCTGTTTTCGCTTTCGGCAGCCTCCGGAGCAAAAAAGACAAACGTCCAGCTTTTGCTGCCACAGCAAAGGTGCCAGCGGGGAAAAGTAATGCTGGTTCTCACTGCGTCCTGGAACCTCTTCAAATGCCCCAGACAATTTGGCCCTCTCTGCTTTCCTGCGGACTCCATCCTCAAAAGCACCTGTTTTCGCTTTCGGCAACCTCCGGAGCAAAAAAGACAAACGTCCAGCTTTTGCTGCCACAGCAAAGGTGCCAGCGGGGAAAAGTAATGCTGGTTCTCACTGCCTCCTGGAACCCTTTCAAATGCCACAGACAATTTGGCCCTCTCTGCTTTCCTGCGGACTCCATCCTCAAAAGCACCTGTTTTCGCTTTCGGCATCCTCCGGAGCAAAAAAGACAAACGTCCAGCTTTTGCTGCCACAGCAAAGGTGCCAGCGGGGAAAAGTGATGCTGGTCCTCATTGCCTCCTGGAACCTCTTCAAATGCCCCAGACAATTTGGCCCTCTCTGCTTTCCTGCGGACTCCAGCCTCAAAAGCACCTGTTTTCGCTTTCGGCAACCTCCGGACCAAAAAAGACAAACGTCCAGCTTTTGCTGCCACAGCAAAGGTGCCAGCCGGGAAAAGTAATGCTGGTTCTCACTGCCTCCTGGAACTCTTTCAAATGCCACAGACAATTTGGCCCTCTCTGCTTTCCTGCGGACTCCATCCTCAAAAGCACCTGTTTTCGCTTTCGGCAGCCTCCGGAGCAAAAAAGACAAACGTCCAGCTTTTGCTGCCACAGCAAAGGTGCCAGCGGGGAAAAGTAATGCTGGTTCTCACTGCCTCCTGGAACCCTTTCAAATGCCACAGACAATTTGGCCCTCTCTGCTTTCCTGCGGACTCCATCCTCAAAAGCACCTGTTTTCGCTTTCGGCAACCTCCGGAGCAAAAAAGACAAACGTCCAGCTTTTGCTGCCACAGCAAAGGTGCCAGCGGGGAAAAGTAATGCTGGTTCTCACTGCCTCCTGGAACTCTTTCAAATGCCACAGACAATTTGGCCCTCTCTGCTTTCCTGCGGACTCCATCCTCAAAAGCACCTATTTTCGATTTCGGCAGCCTACGGAGCAAAAAAGACAAACGTCCAGCTTTTGCTGCCACAGCAAAGGTGCCAGCGGGGAAAAGTAATGCTGGTTCTCACTGCCTCCTGGAACCCTTTCAAATGCCCCAGACAATTTGGCCCTCTCTGCTTTCCTGTGGACTCCATCCTCAAAAGCACCTGTTTTCGCTTTCGGCAGCCTCCGGAGCAAAAAAGACAAACGTCCAGCTTTTGCTGCCACAGCAAAGGTGCCAGCGGGGAAAAGTAATGCTGGTTCTCACTGCCTCCTGGAACCCTTTCAAATGCCCCAGAAGATTTGGCCCTCTCTGCTTTCCTGTGGACTCCATCCTCAAAAGCACCTGTTTTCGCTTTCGGCAGCCTCCGGAGCAAAAAAGACAAACGTCCAGCTTTTGCTGCCACAGCAAAGGTGCCAGCGGGGAAAAGTAATGCTGGTTCTCACTGCCTCCTGGAACCTCTTCAAATGCCCCAGACAATTTGGCCCTCTCTGCTTTCCTGCGGACTCCATCCTCAAAAGCACCTGTTTTCGCTTTCGGCAACCTCCGGAGCAAAAAAGACAAACGTCCAGGTTTTGCTGCCACAGCAAAGGTGCCAGCGGGGAAAAGTAATGCTGGTTCTCACTGCCTCCTGGAACCCTTTCAAATGCCACAGACAATTTGGCCCTCTCTGCTTTCCTGCGGACTCCATCCTCAAAAGCACCTGTTTTTGCTTTCGGCGCCCTCCGGAGCAAAAAAGACAAACGTCCAGCTTTTGCTGCCAAAGCAAAGGTGCCAGCAGGGAAAAGTAATGCTGGTTCTCACTTCCTCCTGGAACTCCTTCAAATGCCACAGACAATTTGGCCCTCTCTGCTTTCCTGCGGACTCCATCCTCAAAAGCACCTGTTTTCGCTTTCGGCAGCCTCCGGAGCAAAAAAGACAAACGTCCAGCTTTTGCTGCCACAGCAAAGGTGCCAGCGGGGAAAAGTAATGCTGGTTCTCACTGCCTCCTGGAACCCTTTCAAATGCCGCAGTCAATTTGGCCCTCTCTGCTTTCCTGTGGACTCCATCCTCAAAAGCACCTGTTTTCGCTTTCGGCAGCCTCCGGAGCAAAAAAGACAATCGTCCAGCTTTTGCTGCCACAGCAAAGGTGCCAGCAGGGAAAAGTAATGCTGGTTCTCACTGCCTCCTGGAACCTCTTCAAATGCCCCAGACAATTTGGCCCTCTCTGCTTTCCTGCGGACTCCATCCTCAAAAGCACCTGTTTTCGCTTTTGGCAACCTCCGGAGCAAAAAAGACAAACGTCCAGCTTTTGCTGCCACAGCAAAGGTGCCAGCGGGGAAAAGTAATGCTGGTTCTCACTGCCTCCTGGAACCCTTTCAAATGCCCCAGACAATTTGGCCCTCTCTGCTTTCCTGCGGACTCCATCCTCAAAAGCACCTGTTTTCGCTTTCGGCAGCCTCCGGAGCAAAAAAGACAAACGTCCAGCTTTTGCTGCCACAGCAAAGGTGCCAGCGGGGAAAAGTAATGCTGGTTCTCACTGCCTCCTGGAACCTCTTCAAATGCCCCAGACAATTTGGCCCTCTCTGCTTTCCTGCGGACTCCATCCTCAAAAGCACCTGTTTTCGCTTTCGGCAGCCTCCGGAGCAAAAAAGACAAACGTCCAGCTTTTGCTGCCACAGCAAAGGTGCCAGCGGGGAAAAGTAATGCTGGTTCTCACTGCGTCCTGGAACCTCTTCAAATGCCCCAGACAATTTGGCCCTCTCTGCTTTCCTGCGGACTCCATCCTCAAAAGCACCTGTTTTCGCTTTCGGCAACCTCCGGAGCAAAAAAGACAAACGTCCAGCTTTTGCTGCCACAGCAAAGGTGCCAGCGGGGAAAAGTAATGCTGGTTCTCACTGCCTCCTGGAACCCTTTCAAATGCCACAGACAATTTGGCCCTCTCTGCTTTCCTGCGGACTCCATCCTCAAAAGCACCTGTTTTCGCTTTCGGCATCCTCCGGAGCAAAAAAGACAAACGTCCAGCTTTTGCTGCCACAGCAAAGGTGCCAGCGGGGAAAAGTGATGCTGGTCCTCATTGCCTCCTGGAACCTCTTCAAATGCCCCAGACAATTTGGCCCTCTCTGCTTTCCTGCGGACTCCAGCCTCAAAAGCACCTGTTTTCGCTTTCGGCAACCTCCGGACCAAAAAAGACAAACGTCCAGCTTTTGCTGCCACAGCAAAGGTGCCAGCCGGGAAAAGTAATGCTGGTTCTCACTGCCTCCTGGAACTCTTTCAAATGCCACAGACAATTTGGCCCTCTCTGCTTTCCTGCGGACTCCATCCTCAAAAGCACCTGTTTTCGCTTTCGGCAGCCTCCGGAGCAAAAAAGACAAACGTCCAGCTTTTGCTGCCACAGCAAAGGTGCCAGCGGGGAAAAGTAATGCTGGTTCTCACTGCCTCCTGGAACCCTTTCAAATGCCCCAGACAATTTGGCCCTCTCTGCTTTCCTGTGGACTCCATCCTCAAAAGCACCTGTTTTCGCTTTCGGCAGCCTCCGGAGCAAAAAAGACAAACGTCCAGCTTTTGCTGCCACAGCAAAGGTGCCAGCGGGGAAAAGTAATGCTGGTTCTCACTGCGTCCTGGAACCTCTTCAAATGCCCCAGACAATTTGGCCCTCTCTGCTTTCCTGCGGACTCCATCCTCAAAAGCACCTGTTTTCGCTTTCGGCAACCTCCGGAGCAAAAAAGACAAACGTCCAGCTTTTGCTGCCACAGCAAAGGTGCCAGCGGGGAAAAGTAATGCTGGTTCTCACTGCCTCCTGGAACCCTTTCAAATGCCACAGACAATTTGGCCCTCTCTGCTTTCCTGCGGACTCCATCCTCAAAAGCACCTGTTTTCGCTTTCGGCATCCTCCGGAGCAAAAAAGACAAACGTCCAGCTTTTGCTGCCACAGCAAAGGTGCCAGCGGGGAAAAGTGATGCTGGTCCTCATTGCCTCCTGGAACCTCTTCAAATGCCCCAGACAATTTGGCCCTCTCTGCTTTCCTGCGGACTCCAGCCTCAAAAGCACCTGTTTTCGCTTTCGGCAACCTCCGGACCAAAAAAGACAAACGTCCAGCTTTTGCTGCCACAGCAAAGGTGCCAGCCGGGAAAAGTAATGCTGGTTCTCACTGCCTCCTGGAACTCTTTCAAATGCCACAGACAATTTGGCCCTCTCTGCTTTCCTGCGGACTCCATCCTCAAAAGCACCTGTTTTCGCTTTCGGCAGCCTCCGGAGCAAAAAAGACAAACGTCCAGCTTTTGCTGCCACAGCAAAGGTGCCAGCGGGGAAAAGTAATGCTGGTTCTCACTGCCTCCTGGAACCCTTTCAAATGCCACAGACAATTTGGCCCTCTCTGCTTTCCTGCGGACTCCATCCTCAAAAGCACCTGTTTTCGCTTTCGGCAACCTCCGGAGCAAAAAAGACAAACGTCCAGCTTTTGCTGCCACAGCAAAGGTGCCAGCGGGGAAAAGTAATGCTGGTTCTCACTGCCTCCTGGAACTCTTTCAAATGCCACAGACAATTTGGCCCTCTCTGCTTTCCTGCGGACTCCATCCTCAAAAGCACCTATTTTCGATTTCGGCAGCCTACGGAGCAAAAAAGACAAACGTCCAGCTTTTGCTGCCACAGCAAAGGTGCCAGCGGGGAAAAGTAATGCTGGTTCTCACTGCCTCCTGGAACCCTTTCAAATGCCCCAGACAATTTGGCCCTCTCTGCTTTCCTGTGGACTCCATCCTCAAAAGCACCTGTTTTCGCTTTCGGCAGCCTCCGGAGCAAAAAAGACAAACGTCCAGCTTTTGCTGCCACAGCAAAGGTGCCAGCGGGGAAAAGTAATGCTGGTTCTCACTGCCTCCTGGAACCCTTTCAAATGCCCCAGAAGATTTGGCCCTCTCTGCTTTCCTGTGGACTCCATCCTCAAAAGCACCTGTTTTCGCTTTCGGCAGCCTCCGGAGCAAAAAAGACAAACGTCCAGCTTTTGCTGCCACAGCAAAGGTGCCAGCGGGGAAAAGTAATGCTGGTTCTCACTGCCTCCTGGAACCTCTTCAAATGCCCCAGACAATTTGGCCCTCTCTGCTTTCCTGCGGACTCCATCCTCAAAAGCACCTGTTTTCGCTTTCGGCAACCTCCGGAGCAAAAAAGACAAACGTCCAGGTTTTGCTGCCACAGCAAAGGTGCCAGCGGGGAAAAGTAATGCTGGTTCTCACTGCCTCCTGGAACCCTTTCAAATGCCACAGACAATTTGGCCCTCTCTGCTTTCCTGCGGACTCCATCCTCAAAAGCACCTGTTTTTGCTTTCGGCGCCCTCCGGAGCAAAAAAGACAAACGTCCAGCTTTTGCTGCCAAAGCAAAGGTGCCAGCAGGGAAAAGTAATGCTGGTTCTCACTTCCTCCTGGAACTCCTTCAAATGCCACAGACAATTTGGCCCTCTCTGCTTTCCTGCGGACTCCATCCTCAAAAGCACCTGTTTTCGCTTTCGGCAGCCTCCGGAGCAAAAAAGACAAACGTCCAGCTTTTGCTGCCACAGCAAAGGTGCCAGCGGGGAAAAGTAATGCTGGTTCTCACTGCCTCCTGGAACCCTTTCAAATGCCGCAGTCAATTTGGCCCTCTCTGCTTTCCTGTGGACTCCATCCTCAAAAGCACCTGTTTTCGCTTTCGGCAGCCTCCGGAGCAAAAAAGACAATCGTCCAGCTTTTGCTGCCACAGCAAAGGTGCCAGCAGGGAAAAGTAATGCTGGTTCTCACTGCCTCCTGGAACCTCTTCAAATGCCCCAGACAATTTGGCCCTCTCTGCTTTCCTGCGGACTCCATCCTCAAAAGCACCTGTTTTCGCTTTTGGCAACCTCCGGAGCAAAAAAGACAAACGTCCAGCTTTTGCTGCCACAGCAAAGGTGCCAGCGGGGAAAAGTAATGCTGGTTCTCACTGCCTCCTGGAACCCTTTCAAATGCCCCAGACAATTTGGCCCTCTCTGCTTTCCTGCGGACTCCATCCTCAAAAGCACCTGTTTTCGCTTTCGGCAGCCTCCGGAGCAAAAAAGACAAACGTCCAGCTTTTGCTGCCACAGCAAAGGTGCCAGCGGGGAAAAGTAATGCTGGTTCTCACTGCCTCCTGGAACCTCTTCAAATGCCCCAGACAATTTGGCCCTCTCTGCTTTCCTGCGGACTCCATCCTCAAAAGCACCTGTTTTCGCTTTCGGCAGCCTCCGGAGCAAAAAAGACAAACGTCCAGCTTTTGCTGCCACAGCAAAGGTGCCAGCGGGGAAAAGTAATGCTGGTTCTCACTGCCTCCTGGAACCCTTTCAAATGCCACAGACAATTTGGCCCTCTCTGCTTTCCTGCGGACTCCATCCTCAAAAGCACCTGTTTTCGCTTTCGGCAGCCTCCGGAGCAAAAAAGACAAACGTCCAGCTTTTGCTGCCACAGCAAAGGTGCCAGCGGGGAAAAGTAATGCTGGTTCTCACTGCCTCCTGGAACCCTTTCAAATGCCACAGACAATTTGGCCCTCTCTGCTTTCCTGCGGACTCCATCCTCAAAAGCACCTGTTTTCGCTTTCGGCAGCGTCCGGAGCAAAAAAGACAAACGTCCAGCTTTTGCTGCCACAGCAAAGGTGCCAGCGGGGAAAAGTAATGCTGGTTCTCACTGCCTCCTGGAACCCTTTCAAATGCCCCAGACAATTTGGCCCTCTCTGCTTTCCTGCGGACTCCATCCTCAAAAGCACCTGTTTTCGCTTTCGGCAGCGTCCGGAGCAAAAAAGACAAACGTCCAGCTTTTGCTGCCACAGCAAAGGTGCCAGCGGGGAAAAGTAATGCTGGTTCTCACTGCCTCCTGGAACCCTTTCAAATGCCCCAGACAATTAAGCCCTCTCTGCTTTCCTGCGGAATCTATCCTCAAAAGCGACTTTTTTCACTTTCGGCGCCCTCCGGTGGTAAAAAGACAAACGTCCAGCTTTTGCTGCCACAGCAAAGGTGCCAGCGGGGAAAAGTAATGCTGGTTCTCACTGCCTCCTGGAACTCTTTCAAATGCCCCAGACAATTTGGCTCTCTCTGCTTTCCTGCGGACTCCATCCTCAAAAGCACCTGTTTTCGCTTTCGGCAGCCTCCGGAGCAAAAAAGACAAACGTCCAGCTTTTGCTGCCACAGCAAAGGTGCCAGCGGGGAAAAGTAATGCTGGTTCTCACTGCCTCCTGGAACCTCTTCAAATGCCACAGACATTTTGGCCCTCTCTGCTTTCCTGCGGACTCCATCCTCAAAAGCACCTGTTTTCGCTTTCGGCAACCTCCAGAGCAAAAAAGACAAACGTCCAGCTTTTGCTGCCACAGCAAAGGTGCCAGCGGGGAAAAGTAATGCTGGTTCTCACTGCCTCCTGGAACCCTTTCAAATGCCACAGACAATTTGGCCCTCTCTGCTTTCCTGCGGACTCCATCCTCAAAAGCACCTGTTTTCGCTTTCGGCAGCCTCCGGAGCAAAAAAGACAAACGTCCAGCTTTTGCTGCCACAACAAAGGTGCCAGCGGGGAAAAGTAATGCTGGTTCTCACTGCCTCCTGGAACCCTTTCAAATGCCACAGACAATTTGGCCCTCTCTGCTTTCCTGCGGACTCCATCCTCAAAAGCACCTGTTTTCGCTTTCGGCAGCCTCCGGAGCAAAAAAGACAAACGTCCAGCTTTTGCTGCCACAGCAAAGGTGCCAGCGGGGAAAAGTAATGCTGGTTCTCACTGCCTCCTGGAACCTCTTCAAATGCCCCAGACAATTTGGCCCTCTCTGCTTTCCTGCGGACTCCATCCTCAAAAGCACCTGTTTTCGCTTTTGCAAACCTCCGGAGCAAAAAAGACAAACGTCCAGCTTTTGCTGCCACAGCAAAGGTGCCAGCGGGGAAAAGTAATGCTGGTTCTCACTGCCTCCTGGAACCCTTTCAAATGCCCCAGACAATTTGGCCCTCTCTGCTTTCCTGCGGACTCCATCCTCAAAAGCACCTGTTTTCGCTTTCGGCAGCCTCCGGAGCAAAAAAGACAAACGTCCAGCTTTTGCTGCCACAGCAAAGGTGCCAGCGGGGAAAAGTAATGCTGGTTCTCACTGCCTCCTGGAACCCTTTCAAATGCCACAGACAATTTGGCCCTCTCTGCTTTCCTGCGGACTCCATCCTCAAAAGCACCTGTTTTCGCTTTCGGCAACCTCCGGAGCAAAAAAGACAAACGTCCAGCTTTTGCTGCCACAGCAAAGGTGCCAGCGGGGAAAAGTAATGCTGGTTCTCACTGCCTCCTGGAACCCTTTCAAATGCCACAGACAATTTGGCCCTCTCTGCTTTCCTGCGGACTCCATCCTCAAAAGCACCTGTTTTCGCTTTCGGCAGCCTCCGGAGCAAAAAAGACAAACGTCCAGCTTTTGCTGCCACAGCAAAGGTGCCAGCGGGGAAAAGTGATGCTGGTCCTCACTGCCTCCTGGAACCCCTTCAAATGACCCAGACAATTTGGCCCTCTCTGCTTTCCTGCGCACTCTAGCCTCAAAAGCACCTTTTTTCGCTTTCGGCGCTGTTTAGAGCAAAAAAGACAAACGTCCAGCTTTTGCTGCCACAGCAAAGGTGCCAGCGGGCAAAAGTAATGCTGGTTCTCACTGCGTCCTGGAACCCCTTCAAAAGCCCTACACAATTTGGCCCTCTCTGCTTTCCCGGGGACTCCATCCTCAAAAGCAGCTGTTTTCGCTTTCGGCATCCTCAGGAGCAAAACAGTCAAACGTCCAGCTTTTGCTGCCACAGCAAAGGTGCCAGCGGGGAAAAGTAATGCTGGTTCTCACTGCGTCCTGGAACCTCTTCAAATGCCCCAGACAATTTGGCCCTATCGGCTTTCATGCGGACTCCATCCTCAAAAGCACCTGTTTTCGCTGTCGGCAACTTCAGGAGCAAAAAAGACAAACGTCCAGGTTTTGCTGCCACAGCAAAGGTGCCAGCGGGGAAAAGTGATGCTGGTCCTCATTGCCTCCTGGAACCTCTTCAAATGCCCCAGACAATTTGGCCCTCTCTGCTTTCCTGCGGACTCCATCCTCAAAAGCACCTGTTTTCGCTTTCGGCATCCTCCGGAGCAAAAAAGACAAACGTCCAGCTTTTGCTGCCACAGCAAAGGTGCCAGCGGGGAAAAGTGATGCTGGTCCTCATTGCCTCCTGGAACCTCTTCAAATGCCACAGACAATTTGGCCCTCTCTGCTTTCCTGCGGACTCCAGCCTCAAAAGCACCTGTTTTCGCTTTCGGCAGCCTCCGGAGCAAAAAAGACAAACGTACAGCTTTTGCTGCCACAGCAAAGGTGCCAGCCGGGAAAAGTAATGCTGGTTCTCACTGCCTCCTGGAACTCTTTCAAATGCCACAGACAATTTGGCCCTCTCTGCTTTCCTGCGGACTCCATCCTCAAAAGCACCTGTTTTCGCTTTCGGCAGCCTCCGGAGCAAAAAAGACAAACGTCCAGCTTTTGCTGCCACAGCAAAGGTGCCAGCGGGGAAAAGTAATGCTGGTTCTCACTGCCTCCTGGAACCTCTTCAAATGCCACAGACATTTTGGCCCTCTCTGCTTTCCTGCGGACTCCATCCTCAAAAGCACCTGTTTTCGCTTTCGGCAACCTCCAGAGCAAAAAAGACAAACGTCCAGCTTTTGCTGCCACAGCAAAGGTGCCAGCGGGGAAAAGTAATGCTGGTTCTCACTGCCTCCTGGAACCCTTTCAAATGCCCCAGACAATTTGGCCCTCTCTGCTTTCCTGCGGACTCCATCCTCAAAAGCACCTGTTTTCGCTTTCGGCAGCGTCCGGAGCAAAAAAGACAAACGTCCAGCTTTTGCTGCCACAGCAAAGGTGCCAGCGGGGAAAAGTAATGCTGGTTCTCACTGCCTCCTGGAACCTCTTCAAATGCCACAGACAATTTGGCCCTCTCTGCTTTCCTGCGGACTCCATCCTCAAAAGCACCTGTTTTCGCTTTCGGCAGCCTCCGGAGCAAAAAAGACAAACGTCCAGCTTTTGCTGCCACAGCAAAGGTGCCAGCGGGGAAAAGTAATGCTGGTTCTCACTGCCTCCTGGAACCCTTTCAAATGCCCCAGACAATTAAGCCCTCTCTGCTTTCCTGCGGAATCTATCCTCAAAAGCGACTTTTTTCACTTTCGGCGCCCTCCGGTGGTAAAAAGACAAACGTCCAGCTTTTGCTGCCACAGCAAAGGTGCCAGCGGGGAAAAGTAATGCTGGTTCTCACTGCCTCCTGGAACTCTTTCAAATGCCCCAGACAATTTGGCTCTCTCTGCTTTCCTGCGGACTCCATCCTCAAAAGCACCTGTTTTCGCTTTCGGCAGCCTCCGGAGCAAAAAAGACAAACGTCCAGCTTTTGCTGCCACAGCAAAGGTGCCAGCGGGGAAAAGTAATGCTGGTTCTCACTGCCTCCTGGAACCTCTTCAAATGCCACAGACATTTTGGCCCTCTCTGCTTTCCTGCGGACTCCATCCTCAAAAGCACCTGTTTTCGCTTTCGGCAACCTCCAGAGCAAAAAAGACAAACGTCCAGCTTTTGCTGCCACAGCAAAGGTGCCAGCGGGGAAAAGTAATGCTGGTTCTCACTGCCTCCTGGAACCCTTTCAAATGCCACAGACAATTTGGCCCTCTCTGCTTTCCTGCGGACTCCATCCTCAAAAGAACCTGTTTTCGCTTTCGGCAGCCTCCGGAGCAAAAAAGACAAACGTCCAGCTTTTGCTGCCACAGCAAAGGTGCCAGCGGGGAAAAGTAATGCTGGTTCTCACTGCCTCCTGGAACCCTTTCAAATGCCCCAGACAATTTGGCCCTCTCTGCTTTCCTGCGGACTCCATCCTCAAAAGCACCTGTTTTCGCTTTCGGCAGCCTCCGGAGCAAAAAAGACAAACGTCCAGCTTTTGCTGCCACAACAAAGGTGCCAGCGGGGAAAAGTAATGCTGGTTCTCACTGCCTCCTGGAACCCTTTCAAATGCCACAGACAATTTGGCCCTCTCTGCTTTCCTGCGGACTCCATCCTCAAAAGCACCTGTTTTCGCTTTCGGCAGCCTCCGGAGCAAAAAAGACAAACGTCCAGCTTTTGCTGCCACAGCAAAGGTGCCAGCGGGGAAAAGTAATGCTGGTTCTCACTGCCTCCTGGAACCTCTTCAAATGCCCCAGACAATTTGGCCCTCTCTGCTTTCCTGCGGACTCCATCCTCAAAAGCACCTGTTTTCGCTTTCGGCAACCTCCGGAGCAAAAAAGACAAACGTCCAGCTTTTGCTGCCACAGCAAAGGTGCCAGCGGGGAAAAGTAATGCTGGTTCTCACTGCCTCCTGGAACCCTTTCAAATGCCACAGACAATTTGGCCCTCTCTGCTTTCCTGCGGACTCCATCCTCAAAAGAACCTGTTTTCGCTTTCGGCAGCCTCCGGAGCAAAAAAGACAAACGTCCAGCTTTTGCTGCCACAGCAAAGGTGCCAGCGGGGAAAAGTAATGCTGGTTCTCACTGCCTCCTGGAACCCTTTCAAATGCCCCAGACAATTTGGCCCTCTCTGCTTTCCTGCGGACTCCATCCTCAAAAGCACCTGTTTTCGCTTTCGGCAGCCTCCGGAGCAAAAAAGACAAACGTCCAGCTTTTGCTGCCACAACAAAGGTGCCAGCGGGGAAAAGTAATGCTGGTTCTCACTGCCTCCTGGAACCCTTTCAAATGCCACAGACAATTTGGCCCTCTCTGCTTTCCTGCGGACTCCATCCTCAAAAGCACCTGTTTTCGCTTTCGGCAGCCTCCGGAGCAAAAAAGACAAACGTCCAGCTTTTGCTGCCACAGCAAAGGTGCCAGCGGGGAAAAGTAATGCTGGTTCTCACTGCCTCCTGGAACCTCTTCAAATGCCCCAGACAATTTGGCCCTCTCTGCTTTCCTGCGGACTCCATCCTCAAAAGCACCTGTTTTCGCTTTTGCAAACCTCCGGAGCAAAAAAGACAAACGTCCAGCTTTTGCTGCCACAGCAAAGGTGCCAGCGGGGAAAAGTAATGCTGGTTCTCACTGCCTCCTGGAACCCTTTCAAATGCCCCAGACAATTTGGCCCTCTCTGCTTTCCTGCGGACTCCATCCTCAAAAGCACCTGTTTTCGCTTTCGGCAGCCTCCGGAGCAAAAAAGACAAACGTCCAGCTTTTGCTGCCACAGCAAAGGTGCCAGCGGGGAAAAGTAATGCTGGTTCTCACTGCCTCCTGGAACCCTTTCAAATGCCACAGACAATTTGGCCCTCTCTGCTTTCCTGTTGACTCCATCCTCAAAAGCACCTGTTTTCGCTTTCGGCAGCCTCCGGAGCAAAAAAGACAAACGTCCAGCTTTTGCTGCCACAGCAAAGGTGCCAGCGGGGAAAAGTAATGCTGGTTCTCACTGCCTCCTGGAACCCTTTCAAATGCCACAGACAATTTGGCCCTCTCTGCTTTCCTGCGGACTCCATCCTCAAAAGCACCTGATTTCGCTTTCGGCAGCCTCCGGAGCAAAAAAGACAAACGTCCAGCTTTTGCTGCCACAGCAAAGGTGCCAGCGGGGAAAAGTGATGCTGGTCCTCACTGCCTCCTGGAACCCCTTCAAATGACCCAGACAATTTGGCCCTCTCTGCTTTCCTGCGCACTCTAGCCTCAAAAGCACCTTTTTTCGCTTTCGGCGCTGTTTAGAGCAAAAAAGACAAACGTCCAGCTTTTGCTGCCACAGCAAAGGTGCCAGCGGGCAAAAGTAATGCTGGTTCTCACTGCGTCCTGGAACCCCTTCAAAAGCCCTACACAATTTGGCCCTCTCTGCTTTCCCGGGGACTCCATCCTCAAAAGCAGCTGTTTTCGCTTTCGGCATCCTCAGGAGCAAAACAGTCAAACGTCCAGCTTTTGCTGCCACAGCAAAGGTGCCAGCGGGGAAAAGTAATGCTGGTTCTCACTGCGTCCTGGAACCTCTTCAAATGCCCGAGACAATTTGGCCCTATCGGCTTTCATGCGGACTCCATCCTCAAAAGCACCTGTTTTCGCTGTCGGCAACTTCAGGAGCAAAAAAGACAAACGTCCAGGTTTTGCTGCCACAGCAAAGGTGCCAGCGGGGAAAAGTGATGCTGGTCCTCATTGCCTCCTGGAACCTCTTCAAATGCCCCAGACAATTTGGCCCTCTCTGCTTTCCTGCGGACTCCATCCTCAAAAGCACCTGTTTTCGCTTTCGGCATCCTCCGGAGCAAAAAAGACAAACGTCCAGCTTTTGCTGCCACAGCAAAGGTGCCAGCGGGGAAAAGTGATGCTGGTCCTCATTGCTTCCTGGAACCTCTTCAAATGCCACAGACAATTTGGCCCTCTCTGCTTTCCTGCGGACTCCAGCCTCAAAAGCACCTGTTTTCGCTTTCGGCAGCCTCCGTAGCAAAAAAGACAAACGTCCAGCTTTTGCTGCCACAGCAAAGGTGCCAGCCGGGAAAAGTAATGCTGGTTCTCACTGCCTCCTGGAACTCTTTCAAATGCCACAGACAATTTGGCCCTCTCTGCTTTCCTGCGGACTCCATCCTCAAAAGCACCTGTTTTCGCTTTCGGCAGCCTCCGGAGCAAAAAAGACAAACGTCCAGCTTTTGCTGCCACAGCAAAGGTGCCAGCGGGGAAAAGTAATGCTGGTTCTCACTGCCTCCTGGAACCTCTTCAAATGCCACAGACATTTTGGCCCTCTCTGCTTTCCTGCGGACTCCATCCTCAAAAGCACCTGTTTTCGCTTTCGGCAACCTCCAGAGCAAAAAAGACAAACGTCCAGCTTTTGCTGCCACAGCAAAGGTGCCAGCGGGGAAAAGTAATGCTGGTTCTCACTGCCTCCTGGAACCCTTTCAAATGCCCCAGACAATTTGGCCCTCTCTGCTTTCCTGCGGACTCCATCCTCAAAAGAACCTGTTTTCGCTTTCGGCAGCCTCCGGAGCAAAAAAGACAAACGTCCAGCTTTTGCTGCCACAGCAAAGGTGCCAGCGGGGAAAAGTAATGCTGGTTCTCACTGCCTCCTGGAACCCTTTCAAATGCCCCAGACAATTTGGCCCTCTCTGCTTTCCTGCGGACTCCATCCTCAAAAGCACCTGTTTTCGCTTTCGGCAGCCTCCGGAGCAAAAAAGACAAACGTCCAGGTTTTGCTGCCACAACAAAGGTGCCAGCGGGGAAAAGTAATGCTGGTTCTCACTGCCTCCTGGAACCCTTTCAAATGCCACAGACAATTTGGCCCTCTCTGCTTTCCTGCGGACTCCATCCTCAAAAGCACCTGTTTTCGCTTTCGGCAGCCTCCGGAGCAAAAAAGACAAACGTCCAGCTTTTGCTGCCACAGCAAAGGTGCCAGCGGGGAAAAGTAATGCTGGTTCTCACTGCCTCCTGGAACCTCTTCAAATGCCCCAGACAATTTGGCCCTCTCTGCTTTCCTGCGGACTCCATCCTCAAAAGCACCTGTTTTCGCTTTTGCAAACCTCCGGAGCAAAAAAGACAAACGTCCAGCTTTTGCTGCCACAGCAAAGGTGCCAGCGGGGAAAAGTAATGCTGGTTCTCACTGCCTCCTGGAACCCTTTCAAATGCCCCAGACAATTTGGCCCTCTCTGCTTTCCTGCGGACTCCATCCTCAAAAGCACCTGTTTTCGCTTTCGGCAGCCTCCGGAGCAAAAAAGACAAACGTCCAGCTTTTGCTGCCACAGCAAAGGTGCCAGCGGGGAAAAGTAATGCTGGTTCTCACTGCCTCCTGGAACCCTTTCAAATGCCACAGACAATTTGGCCCTCTCTGCTTTCCTGCGGACTCCATCCTCAAAAGCACCTGTTTTCGCTTTCGGCAGCCTCCGGAGCAAAAAAGACAAACGTCCAGCTTTTGCTGCCACAGCAAAGGTGCCAGCGGGGAAAAGTAATGCTGGTTCTCACTGCCTCCTGGAACCCTTTCAAATGCCACAGACAATTTGGCCCTCTCTGCTTTCCTGCGGACTCCATCCTCAAAAGCACCTGTTTTCGCTTTCGGCAGCCTCCGGAGCAAAAAAGACAAACGTCCAGCTTTTGCTGCCACAGCAAAGGTGCCAGCGGGGAAAAGTGATGCTGGTCCTCACTGCCTCCTGGAACCCCTTCAAATGACCCAGACAATTTGGCCCTCTCTGCTTTCCTGCGCACTCTAGCCTCAAAAGCACCTTTTTTCGCTTTCGGCGCTGTTTAGAGCAAAAAAGACAAACGTCCAGCTTTTGCTGCCACAGCAAAGGTGCCAGCGGGCAAAAGTAATGCTGGTTCTCACTGCGTCCTGGAACCCCTTCAAAAGCCCTACACAATTTGGCCCTCTCTGCTTTCCCGGGGACTCCATCCTCAAAAGCAGCTGTTTTCGCTTTCGGCATCCTCAGGAGCAAAACAGTCAAACGTCCAGCTTTTGCTGCCACAGCAAAGGTGCCAGCGGGGAAAAGTAATGCTGGTTCTCACTGCGTCCTGGAACCTCTTCAAATGCCCCAGACAATTTGGCCCTATCGGCTTTCATGCGGACTCCATCCTCAAAAGCACCTGTTTTCGCTGTCGGCAACTTCAGGAGCAAAAAAGACAAACGTCCAGGTTTTGCTGCCACAGCAAAGGTGCCAGCGGGGAAAAGTGATGCTGGTCCTCATTGCCTCCTGGAACCTCTTCAAATGCCCCAGACAATTTGGCCCTCTCTGCTTTCCTGCGGACTCCATCCTCAAAAGCACCTGTTTTCGCTTTCGGCATCCTCCGGAGCAAAAAAGACAAACGTCCAGCTTTTGCTGCCACAGCAAAGGTGCCAGCGGGGAAAAGTGATGCTGGTCCTCATTGCCTCCTGGAACCTCTTCAAATGCCACAGACAATTTGGCCCTCTCTGCTTTCCTGCGGACTCCAGCCTCAAAAGCACCTGTTTTCGCTTTCGGCAGCCTCCGGAGCAAAAAAGACAAACGTACAGCTTTTGCTGCCACAGCAAAGGTGCCAGCGGGGAAAAGTAATGCTGGTTCTCACTGCCTCCTGGAACTCTTTCAAATGCCACAGACAATTTGGCCCTCTCTGCTTTCCTGCGGACTCCATCCTCAAAAGCACCTGTTTTCGCTTTCGGCAGCCTCCGGAGCAAAAAAGACAAACGTCCAGCTTTTGCTGCCACAGCAAAGGTGCCAGCGGGGAAAAGTAATGCTGGTTCTCACTGCCTCCTGGAACCCTTTCAAATGCCACAGACAATTTGGCCCTCTCTGCTTTCCTGCGGACTCCATCCTCAAAAGCACCTGTTTTCGCTTTCGGCAACCTCCGGAGCAAAAAAGACAAACGTCCAGCTTTTGCTGCCACAGCAAAGGTGCCAGCGGGGAAAAGTAATGCTGGTTCTCACTGCCTCCTGGAACTCTTTCAAATGCCACAGACAATTTGGCCCTCTCTGCTTTCCTGCGGACTCCATCCTCAAAAGCACCTATTTTCGCTTTCGGCAGCCTCCGGAGCAAAAAAGACAAACGTCCAGCTTTTGCTGCCACAGCAAAGGTGCCAGCGGGGAAAAGTAATGCTGGTTCTCACTGCCTCCTGGAACCCTTTCAAATGCCCCAGACAATTTGGCCCTCTCTGCTTTCCTGTGGACTCCATCCTCAAAAGCACCTGTTTTCGCTTTCGGCAGCCTCCGGAGCAAAAAAGACAAACGTCCAGCTTTTGCTGCCACAGCAAAGGTGCCAGCGGGGAAAAGTAATGCTGGTTCTCACTGCCTCCTGGAACCCTTTCAAATGCCACAGACAATTTGGCCCTCTCTGCTTTCCTGCGGACTCCATCCTCAAAAGCACCTGTTTTCGCTTTCGGCAGCCTCCGGAGCAAAAAAGACAAACGTCCAGCTTTTGCTGCCACAGCAAAGGTGCCAGCGGGGAAAAGTAATGCTCGTTCTCACTGCCTCCTGGAACCTCTTCAAATGCCCCAGACAATTTGGCCCTCTCTGCTTTCCTGCGGACTCCATCCTCAAAAGCACCTGTTTTCGCTTTCGGCAACCTCCGGAGCAAAAAAGACAAACGTCCAGGTTTTGCTGCCACAGCAAAGGTGCCAGCGGGGAAAAGTAATGCTGGTTCTCACTGCCTCCTGGAACCCTTTCAAATGCCACAGACAATTTGGCCCTCTCTGCTTTCCTGCGGACTCCATCCTCAAAAGCACCTATTTTTGCTTTCGGCGCCCTCCGGAGCAAAAAAGACAAACGTCCAGCTTTTGCTGCCACAGCAAAGGTGCCAGCAGGGAAAAGTAATGCTGGTTCTCACTGCCTCCTGGAACTCCTTCAAATGCCACAGACAATTTGGCCCTCTCTGCTTTCCTGCGGACTCCATCCTCAAAAGCACCTGTTTTCGCTTTCGGCAGCCTCCGGAGCAAAAAAGACAAACGTCCAGCTTTTGCTGCCACAGCAAAAGTGCCAGCGGGGAAAAGTGATGCTGGTCCTCATTGCCTCCTGGAACCTCTTCAAATGCCCCAGACAATTTGGCCCTCTCTGCTTTCCTGCGGACTCCATGCTCAAAAGCACCTGTTTTCGCTTTCGGCAACCTCCGGAGCAAAAAAGACAAACGTACAGCTTTTGCTGCCACAGCAAAGGTGCCAGCCGGGAAAAGTAATGCTGGTTCTCACTGCCTCCTGGAACTCTTTCAAATGCCACAGACAATTTGGCCCTCTCTGCTTTCCTGCGGACTCCATCCTCAAAAGCACCTGTTTTCGCTTTCGGCAGCCTCCGGAGCAAAAAAGACAAACGTCCAGCTTTTGCTGCCACAGCAAAGGTGCCAGCGGGGAAAAGTAATGCTGGTTCTCACTGCCTCCTGGAACCCTTTCAAATGCCACAGACAATTTGGCCCTCTCTGCTTTCCTGCGGACTCCATCCTCAAAAGCACCTGTTTTCGCTTTCGGCAACCTCCGGAGCAAAAAAGACAAACGTCCAGCTTTTGCTGCCACAGCAAAGGTGCCAGCGGGGAAAAGTAATGCTGGTTCTCACTGCCTCCTGGAACTCTTTCAAATGCCACAGACAATTTGGCCCTCTCTGCTTTCCTGCGGACTCCATCCTCAAAAGCACCTATTTTCGCTTTCGGCAGCCTCCGGAGCAAAAAAGACAAACGTCCAGCTTTTGCTGCCACAGCAAAGGTGCCAGCGGGGAAAAGTAATGCTGGTTCTCACTGCCTCCTGGAACCCTTTCAAATGCCCCAGACAATTTGGCCCTCTCTGCTTTCCTGCGGACTCCATCCTCAAAAGCACCTGTTTTCGCTTTCGGCAGCCTCCGGAGCAAAAAAGACAAACGTCCAGCTTTTGCTGCCACAGCAAAGGTGCCAGCGGGGAAAAGTAATGCTGGTTCTCACTGCCTCCTGGAACCTCTTCAAATGCCTCAGACAATTTGGCCCTCTCTGCTTTCCTGCGGACTCCATCCTCAAAAGCACCTGTTTTCGCTTTTGGCAACCTCCGGAGCAAAAAAGACAAACGTCCAGCTTTTGCTGCCACAGCAAAGGTGCCAGCGGGGAAAAGTAATGCTGGTTCTCACTGCCTCCTGGAACCCTTTCAAATGCCACAGACAATTTGGCCCTCTCTGCTTTCCTGCGGACTCCATCCTCAAAAGCACCTGTTTTCGCTTTCGGCAGCCTCCGGAGCAAAAAAGACAAACGTCCAGCTTTTGCTGCCACAGCAAAGGTGCCAGCGGGGAAAAGTAATGCTGGTTCTCACTGCCTCCTGGAACCCTTTCAAATGCCACAGACAATTTGGCCCTCTCTGCTTTCCTGCGGACTCCATCCTCAAAAGCACCTGTTTTCGCTTTCGGCAGCCTCCGGAGCAAAAAAGACAAACGTCCAGCTTTTGCTGCCACAGCAAAGGTGCCAGCGGGGAAAAGTAATGCTGGTTCTCACTGCCTCCTGGAACCCTTTCAAATGCCACAGACAATTTGGCCCTCTCTGCTTTCCTGCGGACTCCATCCTCAAAAGCACCTGTTTTCGCTTTCGGCAGCCTCCGGAGCAAAAAAGACAAACGTCCAGCTTTTGCTGCCACAGCAAAGGTGCCAGCGGGGAAAAGTGATGCTGGTCCTCACTGCCTCCTGGAACCCCTTCAAATGACCCAGACAATTTGGCCCTCTCTGCTTTCCTGCGCACACTAGCCTCAAAAGCACCTTTTTTCGCTTTCGGCGCTGTTTAGAGCAAAAAAGACAAACGTCCAGCTTTTGCTGCCACAGCAAAGGTGCCAGCGGGCAAAAGTAATGCTGGTTCTCACTGCGTCCTGGAACCCCTTCAAAAGCCCTACACAATTTGGCCCTCTCTGCTTTCCCGGGGACTCCATCCTCAAAAGCATCTGTTTTCGCTTTCGGCATCCTCAGGAGCAAAACAGTCAAACGTCCAGCTTTTGCTGCCACAGCAAAGGTGCCAGCGGGGAAAAGTAATGCTGGTTCTCACTGCGTCCTGGAACCTCTTCAAATGCCCCAGACAATTTGGCCCTATCGGCTTTCATGCGGACTCCATCCTCAAAAGCACCTGTTTTCGCTGTCGGCAACTTCAGGAGCAAAAAAGACAAACGTCCAGGTTTTGCTGCCACAGCAAAGGTGCCAGCGGGGAAAAGTGATGCTGGTCCTCATTGCCTCCTGGAACCTCTTCAAATGCCCCAGACAATTTGGCCCTCTCTGCTTTCCTGCGGACTCCATCCTCAAAAGCACCTGTTTTCGCTTTCGGCATCCTCCGGAGCAAAAAAGACAAACGTCCAGCTTTTGCTGCCACAGCAAAGGTGCCAGCGGGGAAAAGTGATGCTGGTCCTCATTGCCTCCTGGAACCTCTTCAAATGCCACAGACAATTTGGCCCTCTCTGCTTTCCTGCGGACTCCAGCCTCAAAAGCACCTGTTTTCGCTTTCGGCAACCTCCGGAGCAAAAAAGACAAACGTACAGCTTTTGCTGCCACAGCAAAGGTGCCAGCCGGGAAAAGTAATGCTGGTTCTCACTGCCTCCTGGAACTCTTTCAAATGCCACAGACAATTTGGCCCTCTCTGCTTTCCTGCGGACTCCATCCTCAAAAGCACCTGTTTTCGCTTTCGGCAGCCTCCGGAGCAAAAAAGACAAACGTCCAGCTTTTGCTGCCACAGCAAAGGTGCCAGCGGGGAAAAGTAATGCTGGTTCTCACTGCCTCCTGGAACCCTTTCAAATGCCACAGACAATTTGGCCCTCTCTGCTTTCCTGCGGACTCCATCCTCAAAAGCACCTGTTTTCGCTTTCGGCAACCTCCGGAGCAAAAAAGACAAACGTCCAGCTTTTGCTGCCACAGCAAAGGTGCCAGCGGGGAAAAGTAATGCTGGTTCTCACTGCCTCCTGGAACTCTTTCAAATGCCACAGACAATTTGGCCCTCTCTGCTTTCCTGCGGACTCCATCCTCAAAAGCACCTATTTTCGCTTTCGGCAGCCTCCGGAGCAAAAAAGACAAACGTCCAGCTTTTGCTGCCACAGCAAAGGTGCCAGCGGGGAAAAGTAATGCTGGTTCTCACTGCCTCCTGGAACCCTTTCAAATGCCCCAGACAATTTGGCCCTCTCTGCTTTCCTGCGGACTCCATCCTCAAAAGCACCTATTTTCGCTTTCGGCAGCCTCCGGAGCAAAAAAGACAAACGTCCAGCTTTTGCTGCCACAGCAAAGGTGCCAGCGGGGAAAAGTAATGCTGGTTCTCACTGCCTCCTGGAACCCTTTCAAATGCCCCAGACAATTTGGCCCTCTCTGCTTTCCTGCGGACTCCATCCTCAAAAGCACCTGTTTTCGCTTTCGGCAGCCTCCGGAGCAAAAAAGACAAACGTCCAGCTTTTGCTGCCACAGCAAAGGTGCCAGCGGGGAAAAGTAATGCTCGTTCTCACTGCCTCCTGGAACCCTTTCAAATGCCCCAGATAATTTGGCCCTCTCTGCTTTCCTGCGGACTCCATCCTCAAAAGCACCTGTTTTCGCTTTCGGCAACCTCCGGAGCAAAAAAGACAAACGTCCAGGTTTTGCTGCCACAGCAAAGGTGCCAGCGGGGAAAAGTAATGCTGGTTCTCACTGCCTCCTGGAACCCTTTCAAATGCCACAGACAATTTGGCCCTCTCTGCTTTCCTGCGGACTCCATCCTCAAAAGCACCTATTTTTGCTTTCGGCACCCTCCGGAGCAAAAAAGACAAACGTCCAGCTTTTGCTGCCACAGCAAAGGTGCCAGCAGGGAAAAGTAATGCTGGTTCTCACTGCCTCCTGGAACTCCTTCAAATGCCACAGACAATTTGGCCCTCTCTGCTTTCCTGCGGACTCCATCCTCAAAAGCACCTGTTTTCGCTTTCGGCAGCCTCCGGAGCAAAAAAGACAAACGTCCAGCTTTTGCTGCCACAGCAAAGGTGCCAGCGGGGAAAAGTGATGCTGGTCCTCATTGCCTCCTGGAACCTCTTCAAATGCCACAGACAATTTGGCCCTCTCTGCTTTCCTGCGGACTCCAGCCTCAAAAGCACCTGTTTTCGCTTTCGGCAACCTCCGGAGCAAAAAAGACAAACGTACAGCTTTTGCTGCCACAGCAAAGGTGCCAGCCGGGAAAAGTAATGCTGGTTCTCACTGCCTCCTGGAACTCTTTCAAATGCCACAGACAATTTGGCCCTCTCTGCTTTCCTGCGGACTCCATCCTCAAAAGCACCTGTTTTCGCTTTCGGCAGCCTCCGGAGCAAAAAAGACAAACGTCCAGCTTTTGCTGCCACAGCAAAGGTGCCAGCGGGGAAAAGTAATGCTGGTTCTCACTGCCTCCTGGAACCCTTTCAAATGCCCCAGACAATTTGGCCCTCTCTGCTTTCCTGCGGACTCCATCCTCAAAAGCACCTGTTTTCGCTTTCGGCAACCTCCGGAGCAAAAAAGACAAACGTCCAGCTTTTGCTGCCACAGCAAAGGTGCCAGCGGGGAAAAGTAATGCTGGTTCTCACTGCCTCCTGGAACTCTTTCAAATGCCCCAGACAATTTGGCCCTCTCTGCTTTCCTGCGGACTCCATCCTCAAAAGCACCTATTTTCGCTTTCGGCAGCCTCCGGAGCAAAAAAGACAAACGTCCAGCTTTTGCTGCCACAGCAAAGGTGCCAGCGGGGAAAAGTAATGCTGGTTCTCACTGCCTCCTGGAACCCTTTCAAATGCCCCAGACAATTTGGCCCTCTCTGCTTTCCTGCGGACTCCATCCTCAAAAGCACCTGTTTTCGCTTTCGGCAGCCTCCGGAGCAAAAAAGACAAACGTCCAGCTTTTGCTGCCACAGCAAAGGTGCCAGCGGGGAAAAGTAATGCTGGTTCTCACTGCCTCCTGGAACCCTTTCAAATGCCACAGACAATTTGGCCCTCTCTGCTTTCCTGCGGACTCCATCCTCAAAAGCACCTGTTTTCGCTTTCGGCAGCCTCCGGAGCAAAAAAGACAAACGTCCAGCTTTTGCTGCCACAGCAAAGGTGCCAGCGGGGAAAAGTAATGCTCGTTCTCACTGCCTCCTGGAACCTCTTCAAATGCCCCAGACAATTTGGCCCTCTCTGCTTTCCTGCGGACTCCATCCTCAAAAGCACCTGTTTTCGCTTTCGGCATCCTCCGGAGCAAAAAAGACAAACGTCCAGCTTTTGCTGCCACAGCAAAGGTGCCAGCGGGGAAAAGTGATGCTGGTCCTCATTGCCTCCTGGAACCTCTTCAAATGCCACAGACAATTTGGCCCTCTCTGCTTTCCTGCGGACTCCATGCTCAAAAGCACCTGTTTTCGCTTTCGGCAACCTCCGGAGCAAAAAAGACAAACGTCCAGCTTTTGCTGCCACAGCAAAGGTGCCAGCCGGGAAAAGTAATGCTGGTTCTCACTGCCTCCTGGAACTCTTTCAAATGCCACAGACAATTTGGCCCTCTCTGCTTTCCTGCGGACTCCATCCTCAAAAGCACCTGTTTTCGCTTTCGGCAGCCTCCGGAGCAAAAAAGACAAACGTCCAGCTTTTGCTGCCACAGCAAAGGTGCCAGCGGGGAAAAGTAATGCTGGTTCTCACTGCCTCCTGGAACCCTTTCAAATGCCACAGACAATTTGGCCCTCTCTGCTTTCCTGCGGACTCCATCCTCAAAAGCACCTGTTTTCGCTTTCGGCAACCTCCGGAGCAAAAAAGACAAACGTCCAGCTTTTGCTGCCACAGCAAAGGTGCCAGCGGGGAAAAGTAATGCTGGTTCTCACTGCCTCCTGGAACTCTTTCAAATGCCACAGACAATTTGGCCCTCTCTGCTTTCCTGCGGACTCCATCCTCAAAAGCACCTATTTTCGCTTTCGGCAGCCTCCGGAGCAAAAAAGACAAACGTCCAGCTTTTGCTGCCACAGCAAAGGTGCCAGCGGGGAAAAGTAATGCTGGTTCTCACTGCCTCCTGGAACCCTTTCAAATGCCCCAGACAATTTGGCCCTCTCTGCTTTCCTGTGGACTCCATCCTCAAAAGCACCTGTTTTCGCT
Organism: Vanellus vanellus; assembly: GCF_965231255.1. Lineage (NCBI taxonomy): Eukaryota > Metazoa > Chordata > Aves > Charadriiformes > Charadriidae > Vanellus > Vanellus vanellus. The sequence goes on from NW_028127751.1 coordinate 43,168, forward strand.
TTCGGCAGCCTCCGGAGCAAAAAAGACAAACGTCCAGCTTTTGCTGCCACAGCAAAGGTGCCAGCGGGGAAAAGTAATGCTGGTTCTCACTGCCTCCTGGAACCCTTTCAAATGCCACAGACAATTTGGCCCTCTCTGCTTTCCTGCGGACTCCATCCTCAAAAGCACCTGTTTTCGCTTTCGGCAGCCTCCGGAGCAAAAAAGACAAACGTCCAGCTTTTGCTGCCACAGCAAAGGTGCCAGCGGGGGAAAAGTAATGCTCGTTCTCACTGCCTCCTGGAACCTCTTCAAATGCCCCAGACAATTTGGCCCTCTCTGCTTTCCTGCGGACTCCATCCTCAAAAGCACCTGTTTTCGCTTTCGGCAACCTCCGGAGCAAAAAAGACAAACGTCCAGGTTTTGCTGCCACAGCAAAGGTGCCAGCGGGGAAAAGTAATGCTGGTTCTCACTGCCTCCTGGAACCCTTTCAAATGCCACAGACAATTTGGCTCTCTCTGCTTTCCTGCGGACTCCATCCTCAAAAGCACCTATTTTTGCTTTCGGCGCCCTCCGGAGCAAAAAAGACAAACGTCCAGCTTTTGCTGCCACAGCAAAGGTGCCAGCAGGGAAAAGTAATGCTGGTTCTCACTGCCTCCTGGAACTCCTTTAAATGCCCCAGACAATTTGGCCCTCTCTGCTTTCCTGCGGACTCCATCCTCAAAAGCACCTGTTTTCGCTTTCGGCAGCCTCCGGAGCAAAAAAGACAAACGTCCAGCTTTTGCTGCCACAGCAAAGGTGCCAGCGGGGAAAAGTAATGCTGGTTCTCACTGCCTCCTGGAACCCTTTCAAATGCCGCAGACAATTTGGCCCTCTCTGCTTTCCTGCGGACTCCATCCTCAAAAGCACCTGTTTTCGCTTTCGGCATCCTCCGGAGCAAAAAAGACAAACGTCCAGCTTTTGCTGCCACAGCAAAGGTGCCAGCGGGGAAAAGTGATGCTGGTCCTCATTGCCTCCTGGAACCTCTTCAAATGCCCCAGACAATTTGGCCCTCTCTGCTTTCCTGCGGACTCCAGCCTCAAAAGCACCTGTTTTCGCTTTCGGCAACCTCCGGAGCAAAAAAGACAAACGTACAGCTTTTGCTGCCACAGCAAAGGTGCCAGCCGGGAAAAGTAATGCTGGTTCTCACTGCCTCCTGGAACTCTTTCAAATGCCACAGACAATTTGGCCCTCTCTGCTTTCCTGCGGACTCCATCCTCAAAAGCACCTGTTTTCGCTTTCGGCAGCCTCCGGAGCAAAAAAGACAAACGTCCAGCTTTTGCTGCCACAGCAAAGGTGCCAGCGGGGAAAAGTAATGCTGGTTCTCACTGCCTCCTGGAACCCTTTCAAATGCCACAGACAATTTGGCCCTCTCTGCTTTCCTGCGGACTCCATCCTCAAAAGCACCTGTTTTCGCTTTCGGCAACCTCCGGAGCAAAAAAGACAAACGTCCAGCTTTTGCTGCCACAGCAAAGGTGCCAGCGGGGAAAAGTAATGCTGGTTCTCACTGCCTCCTGGAACTCTTTCAAATGCCACAGACAATTTGGCCCTCTCTGCTTTCCTGCGGACTCCATCCTCAAAAGCACCTATTTTCGATTTCGGCAGCCTCCGGAGCAAAAAAGACAAACGTCCAGCTTTTGCTGCCACAGCAAAGGTGCCAGCGGGGAAAAGTAATGCTGGTTCTCACTGCCTCCTGGAACCCTTTCAAATGCCCCAGACAATTTGGCCCTCTCTGCTTTCCTGTGGACTCCATCCTCAAAAGCACCTGTTTTCGCTTTCGGCAGCCTCCGGAGCAAAAAAGACAAACGTCCAGCTTTTGCTGCCACAGCAAAGGTGCCAGCGGGGAAAAGTAATGCTGGTTCTCACTGCCTCCTGGAACCCTTTCAAATGCCCCAGACAATTTGGCCCTCTCTGCTTTCCTGTGGACTCCATCCTCAAAAGCACCTGTTTTCGCTTTCGGCAGCCTCCGGAGCAAAAAAGACAAACGTCCAGCTTTTGCTGCCACAGCAAAGGTGCCAGCGGGGAAAAGTAATGCTGGTTCTCACTGCCTCCTGGAACCTCTTCAAATGCCCCAGACAATTTGGCCCTCTCTGCTTTCCTGCGGACTCCATCCTCAAAAGCACCTGTTTTCGCTTTCGGCAACCTCCGGAGCAAAAAAGACAAACGTCCAGGTTTTGCTGCCACAGCAAAGGTGCCAGCGGGGAAAAGTAATGCTGGTTCTCACTGCCTCCTGGAACCCTTTCAAATGCCCCAGACAATTTGGCCCTCTCTGCTTTCCTGCGGACTCCATCCTCAAAAGCACCTGTTTTTGCTTTCGGCGCCCTCCGGAGCAAAAAAGACAAACGTCCAGCTTTTGCTGCCACAGCAAAGGTGCCAGCAGGGAAAAGTAATGCTGGTTCTCACTGCCTCCTGGAACTCCTTCAAATGCCACAGACAATTTGGCCCTCTCTGCTTTCCTGCGGACTCCATCCTCAAAAGCACCTGTTTTCGCTTTCGGCAGCCTCCGGAGCAAAAAAGACAAACGTCCAGCTTTTGCTGCCACAGCAAAGGTGCCAGCGGGGAAAAGTAATGCTGGTTCTCACTGCCTCCTGGAACCCTTTCAAATGCCGCAGTCAATTTGGCCCTCTCTGCTTCCTGTGGACTCCATCCTCAAAAGCACCTGTTTTCGCTTTCGGCAGCCTCCGGAGCAAAAAAGACAATCGTCCAGCTTTTGCTGCCACAGCAAAGGTGCCAGCGGGGAAAGTAATGCTGGTTCTCACTGCCTCCTGGAACCTCTTCAAATGCCCCAGACAATTTGGCCCTCTCTGCTTTCCTGCGGACTCCATCCTCAAAAGCACCTGTTTTCGCTTTTGGCAACCTCCGGAGCAAAAAAGACAAACGTCCAGCTTTTGCTGCCACAGCAAAGGTGCCAGCGGGGAAAAGTAATGCTGGTTCTCACTGCCTCCTGGAACCCTTTCAAATGCCCCAGACAATTTGGCCCTCTCTGCTTTCCTGCGGACTCCATCCTCAAAAGCACCTGTTTTCGCTTTCGGCAACTTCAGGAGCAAAAAAGACAAACGTCCAGGTTTTGCTGCCACAGCAAAGGTGCCAGCGGGGAAAAGTGATGCTGGTCCTCATTGCCTCCTGGAACCTCTTCAAATGCCCCAGACAATTTGGCCCTCTCTGCTTTCCTGCGGACTCCATCCTCAAAAGCACCTGTTTTCGCTTTCGGCAGCCTCCGGAGCAAAAAAGACAAACGTCCAGCTTTTGCTGCCACAGCAAAGGTGCCAGCGGGGAAAAGTGATGCTGGTCCTCATTGCCTCCTGGAACCTCTTCAAATGCCACAGACAATTTGGCCCTCTCTGCTTTCCTGCGGACTCCATCCTCAAAAGCACCTGTTTTCGCTTTCGCAGCCTCCGGAGCAAAAAGACAAACGTCCAGCTTTTGCTGCCACAGCAAAGGTGCCAGCGGGGAAAAGTAATGCTGGTTCTCACTGCCTCCTGGAACCCTTTCAAATGCCGCAGACAATTTGGCCCTCTCTGCTTTCCTGTGGACTCCATCCTCAAAAGCACCTGTTTTCGCTTTCGGCAGCCTCCGGAGCAAAAAAGAAAAACGTCCAGCTTTTGCTGCCACAGCAAAGGTGCCAGCGGGGAAAAGTAATGCTCGTTCTCACTGCCTCCTGGAACCCTTTCAAATGCCACAGACAATTTGGCCCTCTCTGCTTTCCTGCGGACTCCATGCTCAAAAGCACCTGTTTTCGCTTTCGGCAACCTCCGGAGCAAAAAAGACAAACGTCCAGCTTTTGCTGCCACAGCAAAGGTGCCAGCGGGGAAAAGTAATGCTGGTTCTCACTGCCTCCTGGAACCCTTTCAAATGCCCCAGACAATTTGGCCCTCTCTGCTTTCCTGCGGACTCCATCCTCAAAAGCACCTGTTTTCGCTTTCGGCAGCCTCCGGAGCAAAAAAGACAAACGTCCAGCTTTTGCTGCCACAGTAAAGGTGCCAGCAGGGAAAAGTAATGCTGGTTCTCACTGCCTCCTGGAACCCTTTCAAATGCCCCAGACAATTAAGCCCTCTCTGCTTTCCTGCGGACTCTATCCTCAAAAGCGACTTTTTTCACTTTCGGCGCACTCCGGTGGTAAAAAGACAAACGTCCAGCTTTTGCTGCCACAGCAAAGGTGCCAGCGGGGAAAAGTGATGCTGGTTCTCACTGCCTCCTGGAACTCTTTCTAATGCCCCAGACAATTTGGCTCTCTCTGCTTTCCTGCGGACTCCATCCTCAAAAGCACCTGTTTTCGCTTTCGGCAGCCTCCGGAGCAAAAAAGACAAACGTCCAGCTTTTGCTGCCACAGCAAAGGTGCCAGCGGGGAAAGTAATGCTGGTTCTCACTGCCTCCTGGAACCTCTTCAAATGCCACAGACATTTTGGCCCTCTCTGCTTTCCTGCGGACTCCATCCTCAAAAGCACCTGTTTTCGCTTTCGGCAACCTCCGGAGTAAAAAAGACAAACGTCCAGCTTTTGCTGCCACAGCAAAGGTGCCAGCGGGGAAAAGTAATGCTCGTTCTCACTGCCTCCTGGAACCCTTTCAAATGCCACAGACAATTTGGCCCTCTCTGCTTTCCCTGCGGACTCCATCCTCAAAAGCACCTGTTTTCGCTTTCGGCAGCCTCCGGAGCAAAAAAGACAAACGTCCAGCTTTTGCTGCCACAGCAAAGGTGCCAGCGGGGAAAAGTAATGCTGGTTCTCACTGCCTCCTGGAACCCTTTCAAATGCCCCAGACAATTTGGCCCTCTCTGCTTTCCTGTGGACTCCATCCTCAAAAGCAACTGTTTTCGCTTTCGGCAACCTCCGGAGCAAAAAAGACAAACGTCCAGCTTTTGCTGCCACAGCAAAGGTGCCAGCGGGGAAAAGTAATGCTGGTTCTCACTGCCTCCTGGAACCTCTTCAAATGCCCCAGACAATTTGGCCCCTCTCTGCTTTCCTGCGGACTCCATCCTCAAAAGCACCTGTTTTCGCTTTCGGCAGCCTCCGGAGCAAAAAAGACAAACGTCCAGCTTTTGCTGCCACAGCAAAGGTGCCAGCGGGGAAAAGTAATGCTCGTTCTCACTGCCTCCTGGAACCCTTTCAAATGCCACAGACAATTTGGCCCTCTCTGCTTTCCTGCGGACTCCATGCTCAAAAGCACCTGTTTTCGCTTTCGGCAACCTCCGGAGCAAAAAAGACAAACGTCCAGCTTTTGCTGCCACAGCAAAAGGTGCCAGCGGGGAAAAGTAATGCTGGTTCTCACTGCCTCCTGGAACCCTTTCAAATGCCACAGACAATTTGGCCCTCTCTGCTTTCCTGCGGACTCCATCCTCAAAAGCACCTGTTTTCGCTTTCGGCAGCCTCCGAGCAAAAAAGACAAACGTCCAGCTTTTGCTGCCACAGTAAAGGTGCCAGCAGGGAAAAGTAATGCTGGTTCTCACTGCCTCCTGGAACTCCTTCAAATGCCACAGACAATTTGGCCCTCTCTGCTTTCCTGCGGACTCCATCCTCAAAAGCACTGTTTTCGCTTTCGGCAGCCTCCGGAGCAAAAAAAGACAAACGTCCAGCTTTTGCTGCCACAGCAAAGGTGCCAGCGGGGAAAAGTAATGCTGGTTCTCACTGCCTCCTGGAACCCTTTCAAATGCCGCAGACAATTTGGCCCTCTCTGCTTTCCTGTGGACTCCATCCTCAAAAGCACCTGTTTTCGCTTTCGGCAGCCTCCGGAGCAAAAAAGACAAACGTCCAGCTTTTGCTGCCACAGCAAAGGTGCCAGCGGGGAAAAGTAATGCTGGTTCTCACTGCCTCCTGGAACCTCTTCAAATGCCCCAGACAATTTGGCCCTCTCTGCTTTCCTGCGGACTCCATCCTCAAAAGCACCTGTTTTCGCTTTTGGCAACCTCCGGAGCAAAAAAGACAAACGTCCAGCTTTTGCTGCCACAGCAAAGGTGCCAGCGGGGAAAAGTAATGCTGGTTCTCACTGCCTCCTGGAACCCTTTCAAATGCCACAGACAATTTGGCCCTCTCTGCTTTCCTGCGGACTCCATCCTCAAAAGCACCTGTTTTCGCTTTCGGCATCCTCCGGAGCAAAAAAGACAAACGTCCAGCTTTTGCTGCCACAGCAAAGGTGCCAGCGGGGGAAAAGTGATGCTGGTCCTCATTGCCTCCTGGAACCTCTTCAAATGCCCCAGACAATTTGGCCCTCTCTGCTTTCCTGCGGACTCCAGCCTCAAAAGCACCTGTTTTCGCTTTCGGCAACCTCCGGACCAAAAAAGACAAACGTCCAGGTTTTGCTGCCACAGCAAAGTGCCAGCCGGGAAAAGTAATGCTGGTTCTCACTGCCTCCTGGAACTCTTTCAAATGCCACAGACAATTTGGCCCTCTCTGCTTTCCTGCGGACTCCATCCTCAAAAGCACCTGTTTTCGCTTTCGGCAGCCTCCGGAGCAAAAAAGACAAACGTCCAGCTTTTGCTGCCACAGCAAAGGTGCCAGCGGGGAAAAGTAATGCTGGTTCTCACTGCCTCCTGGAACCCTTTCAAATGCCACAGACAATTTGGCCCTCTCTGCTTTCCTGCGGACTCCATCCTCAAAAGCACCTGTTTTCGCTTTCGGCAACCTCCGGAGCAAAAAAGACAAACGTCCAGCTTTTGCTGCCACAGCAAAGGTGCCAGCGGGGAAAAGTAATGCTGGTTCTCACTGCCTCCTGGAAACTCTTTCAAATGCCACAGACAATTTGGCCCTCTCTGCTTTCCTGCGGACTCCATCCTCAAAAGCACCTATTTTCGATTTCGGCAGCCTACGGAGCAAAAAAGACAAACGTCCAGCTTTTGCTGCCACAGCAAAGGTGCCAGCGGGGAAAAGTAATGCTGGTTCTCACTGCCTCCTGGAACCCTTTCAAATGCCCCAGACAATTTGGCCCTCTCTGCTTTCCTGTGGACTCCATCCTCAAAAGCACCTGTTTTCGCTTTCGGCAGCCTCCGGAGCAAAAAAGACAAACGTCCAGCTTTTGCTGCCACAGCAAAGGTGCCAGCGGGGAAAAGTAATGCTGGTTCTCACTGCCTCCTGGAACCCTTTCAAATGCCCCAGACAATTTGGCCCTCTCTGCTTTCTGTGGACTCCATCCTCAAAAGCACCTGTTTTCGCTTTCGGCAGCCTCCGGAGCAAAAAAGACAAACGTCCAGCTTTTGCTGCCACAGCAAAGGTGCCAGCGGGGAAAAGTAATGCTGGTTCTCACTGCCTCCTGGAACCTCTTCAAATGCCCCAGACAATTTGGCCCTCTCTGCTTTCCTGCGGACTCCATCCTCAAAAGCACCTGTTTTCGCTTTCGGCAACCTCCGGAGCAAAAAAGACAAACGTCCAGCTTTTGCTGCCACAGCAAAGGTGCCAGCAGGGAAAAGTAATGCTGGTTCTCACTGCCTCCTGGAACTCCTTCAAATGCCACAGACAATTTGGCCCTCTCTGCTTTCCTGCGGACTCCATCCTCAAAAGCACCTGTTTTCGCTTTCGGCAGCCTCCGGAGCAAAAAAGACAATCGTCCAGCTTTTGCTGCCACAGCAAAGGTGCCAGCGGGGAAAAGTAATGCTGGTTCTCACTGCCTCCTGGAACCTCTTCAAATGCCCCAGACAATTTGGCCCTCTCTGCTTTCCTGCGGACTCCATCCTCAAAAGCACCTGTTTTCGCTTTTGGCAACCTCCGGAGCAAAAAAGACAAACGTCCAGCTTTTGCTGCCACAGCAAAGGTGCCAGCGGGGAAAAGTAATGCTGGTTCTCACTGCCTCCTGGAACCCTTTCAAATGCCACAGACAATTTGGCCCTCTCTGCTTTCCTGTGGACTCCATCCTCAAAAGCACCTGTTTTCGCTTTCGGCAGCCTCCGGAGCAAAAAAGACAAACGTCCAGCTTTTGCTGCCACAGCAAAGGTGCCAGCGGGGAAAAGTAATGCTGGTTCTCACTGCCTCCTGGAACCCTTTCAAATGCCCCAGACAATTTGGCCCTCTCTGCTTTCCTGTGGACTCCATCCTCAAAAGCACCTGTTTTCGCTTTCGGCAGCCTCCGGAGCAAAAAGACAAACGTCCAGCTTTTGCTGCCACAGCAAAGGTGCCAGCGGGGAAAAGTAATGCTGGTTCTCACTGCCTCCTGGAACCTCTTCAAATGCCCCAGACAATTTGGCCCTCTCTGCTTTCCTGCGGACTCCATCCTCAAAAGCACCTGTTTTTCGCTTTCGGCAACCTCCGGAGCAAAAAAAGACAAACGTCCAGGTTTTGCTGCCACAGCAAAGGTGCCAGCGGGGAAAAGTAATGCTGGTTCTCACTGCCTCCTGGAACCCTTTCAAATGCCACAGACAATTTGGCCCTCTCTGCTTTCCTGCGGACTCCATCCTCAAAAGCACCTGTTTTGCTTTCGGCGCCCTCCGGAGCAAAAAAGACAAACGTCCAGCTTTTGCTGCCACAGCAAAGGTGCCAGCAGGGAAAAGTAATGCTGGTTCTCACTGCCTCCTGGAACTCCTTCAAATGCCACAGACAATTTGGCCCTCTCTGCTTTCCTGCGGACTCCATCCTCAAAAGCACCTGTTTTCGCTTTCGGCAGCCTCCGGAGCAAAAAAGACAAACGTCCAGCTTTTGCTGCCACAGCAAAGGTGCCAGCGGGGAAAAGTAATGCTGGTTCTCACTGCCTCCTGGAACCCTTTCAAATGCCGCAGTCAATTTGGCCCTCTCTGCTTTCCTGTGGACTCCATCCTCAAAAGCACCTGTTTTCGCTTTCGGCAGCCTCCGGAGCAAAAAAGACAATCGTCCAGCTTTTGCTGCCACAGCAAAGGTGCCAGCGGGGAAAAAGTAATGCTGGTTCTCACTGCCTCCTGGAACCTCTTCAAATGCCCCAGACAATTTGGCCCTCTCTGCTTTCCTGCGGACTCCATCCTCAAAAGCACCTGTTTTCGCTTTTGGCAACCTCCGGAGCAAAAAAGACAAACGTCCAGCTTTTGCTGCCACAGCAAAGGTGCCAGCGGGGAAAAGTAATGCTGGTTCTCACTGCCTCCTGGAACCCTTTCAAATGCCCCAGACAATTTGGCCCTCTCTGCTTTCCTGCGGACTCCATCCTCAAAAGCACCTGTTTTCGCTTTCGGCAACTTCAGGAGCAAAAAAGACAAACGTCCAGGTTTTGCTGCCACAGCAAAGGTGCCAGCGGGGAAAAGTGATGCTGGTCCTCATTGCCTCCTGGAACCTCTTCAAATGCCCCAGACAATTTGGCCCTCTCTGCTTTCCTGCGGACTCCATCCTCAAAAGCACCTGTTTTCGCTTTCGGCAGCCTCCGGAGCAAAAAGACAAACGTCCAGCTTTTGCTGCCACAGCAAAGGTGCCAGCGGGGAAAAGTGATGCTGGTCCTCATTGCCTCCTGGAACCTCTTCAAATGCCACAGACAATTTGGCCCTCTCTGCTTTCCTGCGGACTCCATCCTCAAAAGCACCTGTTTTCGCTTTCGGCAGCCTCCGGAGCAAAAAGACAAACGTCCAGCTTTTGCTGCCACAGCAAAGGTGCCAGCGGGGAAAAGTAATGCTGGTTCTCACTGCCTCCTGGAACCCTTTCAAATGCCGCAGACAATTTGGCCCTCTCTGCTTTCCTGTGGACTCCATCCTCAAAAGCACCTGTTTTCGCTTTCGGCAGCCTCCGGAGCAAAAAAGAAAAACGTCCAGCTTTTGCTGCCACAGCAAAGGTGCCAGCGGGGGAAAAGTAATGCTGGTTCTCACTGCCTCCTGGAACCCTTTCAAATGCCACAGACAATTTGGCCCTCTCTGCTTTCCTGCGGACTCCATGCTCAAAAGCACCTGTTTTCGCTTTCGGCAACCTCCGGAGCAAAAAAGACAAACGTCCAGCTTTTGCTGCCACAGCAAAGGTGCCAGCGGGGAAAAGTAATGCTGGTTCTCACTGCCTCCTGGAACCCTTTCAAATGCCCCAGACAATTTGGCCCTCTCTGCTTTCCTGCGGACTCCATCCTCAAAAGCACCTGTTTTCGCTTTCGGCAGCCTCCGGAGCAAAAAAGACAAACGTCCAGCTTTTGCTGCCACAGTAAAGGTGCCAGCAGGGAAAGTAATGCTGGTTCTCACTGCCTCCTGGAACCCTTTCAAATGCCCCAGACAATTAAGCCCTCTCTGCTTTCCTGCGGACTCTATCCTCAAAAGCGACTTTTTCACTTTCGGCGCACTCCGGTGGTAAAAAGACAAACGTCCAGCTTTTGCTGCCACAGCAAAGGTGCCAGCGGGGAAAAGTGATGCTGGTTCTCACTGCCTCCTGGAACTCTTTCTAATGCCCCAGACAATTTGGCTCTCTCTGCTTTCCTGCGGACTCCATCCTCAAAAGCACCTGTTTTCGCTTTCGGCAGCCTCCGGAGCAAAAAAGACAAACGTCCAGCTTTTGCTGCCACAGCAAAGGTGCCAGCGGGGAAAAGTAATGCTGGTTCTCACTGCCTCCTGGAACCTGTTCAAATGCCACAGACATTTTGGCCCTCTCTGCTTTCCTGCGGACTCCATCCTCAAAAGCACCTGTTTTCGCTTTCGGCAACCTCCGGAGTAAAAAAGACAAACGTCCAGCTTTTGCTGCCACAGCAAAGGTGCCAGCGGGGAAAAGTAATGCTCGTTCTCACTGCCTCCTGGGAAACCCTTTCAAATGCCACAGACAATTTGGCCCTCTCTGCTTTCCTGCGGACTCCATCCTCAAAAGCACCTGTTTTCGCTTTCGGCAGCCTCCGGAGCAAAAAAGACAAACGTCCAGCTTTTGCTGCCACAGCAAAGGTGCCAGCGGGGAAAAGTAATGCTGGTTCTCACTGCCTCCTGGAACCCTTTCAAATGCCCCAGACAATTTGGCCCTCTCTGCTTTCCTGTGGACTCCATCCTCAAAAGCAACTGTTTTCGCTTTCGGCAACCTCCGGAGCAAAAAAGACAAACGTCCAGCTTTTGCTGCCACAGCAAAGGTGCCAGGCGGGGAAAAGTAATGCTGGTTCTCACTGCCTCCTGGAACCTCTTCAAATGCCCCAGACAATTTGGCCCTCTCTGCTTTCCTGCGGACTCCATCCTCAAAAGCACCTGTTTTCGCTTTCGGCAGCCTCCGGAGCAAAAAAGACAAACGTCCAGCTTTTGCTGCCACAGCAAAGGTGCCAGCGGGGAAAAGTAATGCTCGTTCTCACTGCCTCCTGGAACCCTTTCAAATGCCACAGACAATTTGGCCCTCTCTGCTTTCCTGCGGACTCCATGCTCAAAAGCACCTGTTTTCGCTTTCGGCAACCTCCGGAGCAAAAAAGACAAACGTCCAGCTTTGCTGCCACAGCAAAGGTGCCAGCGGGGAAAAGTAATGCTGGTTCTCACTGCCTCCTGGAACCCTTTCAAATGCCACAGACAATTTGGCCCTCTCTGCTTTCCTGCGGACTCCATCCTCAAAAGCACCTGTTTTCGCTTTCGGCAGCCTCCGGAGCAAAAAAGACAAACGTCCAGCTTTTGCTGCCACAGTAAAAGGTGCCAGCAGGGAAAAGTAATGCTGGTTCTCACTGCCTCCTGGAACTCCTTCAAATGCCACAGACAATTTGGCCCTCTCTGCTTTCCTGCGGACTCCATCCTCAAAAGCACCTGTTTTCGCTTTCGGCAGCCTCCGGAGCAAAAAGACAAACGTCCAGCTTTTGCTGCCACAGCAAAGGTGCCAGCGGGGAAAAGTAATGCTGGTTCTCACTGCCTCCTGGAACCCTTTCAAATGCCGCAGACAATTTGGCCCTCTCTGCTTTCCTGTGACTCCATCCTCAAAAGCACCTGTTTTCGCTTTCGGCAGCCTCCGGAGCAAAAAGACAAACGTCCAGCTTTTGCTGCCACAGCAAAGGTGCCAGCGGGGAAAAGTAATGCTGGTTCTCACTGCCTCCTGGAACCTCTTCAAATGCCCCAGACAATTTGGCCCTCTCTGCTTTCCTGCGGACTCCATCCTCAAAAGCACCTGTTTTCGCTTTTGGCAACCTCCGGAGCAAAAAAGACAAACGTCCAGCTTTTGCTGCCACAGCAAAGGTGCCAGCGGGGAAAAGTAATGCTGGTTCTCACTGCCTCCTGGAACCCTTTCAAATGCCACAGACAATTTGGCCCTCTCTGCTTTCCTGCGGACTCCATCCTCAAAAGCACCTGTTTTCGCTTTCGGCATCCTCCGGAGCAAAAAAGACAAACGTCCAGCTTTTGCTGCCACAGCAAAGGTGCCAGCGGGGAAAGTGATGCTGGTCTCATTGCCTCCTGGAACCTCTTCAAATGCCCCAGACAATTTGGCCCTCTCTGCTTTCCTGCGGACTCCAGCCTCAAAAGCACCTGTTTTTCGCTTTCGGCAACCTCCGGACCAAAAAAGACAAACGTCCAGGTTTTGCTGCCACAGCAAAGGTGCCAGCCGGGAAAAGTAATGCTGGTTCTCACTGCCTCCTGGAACTCTTTCAAATGCCACAGACAATTTGGCCCTCTCTGCTTTCCTGCGGACTCCATCCTCAAAAGCACCTGTTTTCGCTTTCGGCAGCCTCCGGAGCAAAAAAGACAAACGTCCAGCTTTTGCTGCCACAGCAAAGGTGCCAGCGGGGAAAAGTAATGCTGGTTCTCACTGCCTCCTGGAACCCTTTCAAATGCCACAGACAATTTGGCCCTCTCTGCTTTCCTGCGGACTCCATCCTCAAAAGCACCTGTTTTCGCTTTCGGCAACCTCCGGAGCAAAAAAGACAAACGTCCAGCTTTTGCTGCCACAGCAAAGGTGCCAGCGGGGAAAAGTAATGCTGGTTCTCACTGCCTCCTGGCAACTCTTT